>NC_065588.1:24219333-24522363 GCF_024542745.1 Macaca thibetana thibetana | reverse complement strand
CATTTAGCAACAGTTACAAAAGTTTGTATCATATTTGACTTTTATTGGGTAGCAAACAAGAAGAGAACAGGAATGTGTTTGAACTGAGAGCAGAGGAATCTTTTACCACTAGGTGAAACAGTATGATAACTGTATCCCTGAGAGAGGTATTAAAAGTAAAAACCACCAAAGAGAGTACTGGTCAGGTAAAGAAAGGATGTCCCTAATATTTTGATTAAACAGTGTAAGAGCATTATTCTTATAAGCGTGGAAGCATATTGTTTAAGGATATTACTTGTTTAGTGTCTATTATAACTGACAATCATGAAACTATTTTCACTGCTAGTAACAAATGAATTAGTGACATACAAGTGTATAACATACCATTCTACTTTTTTCTTTTTTCATTTTTTCTTTATATTGCACATTATAATGAACATATTAAAGACCACATCAAACAAATATATGCTGTGGTGATTCATTATAAGGTAAACAGTCTTGTAACCACCATCCAGGTCAAGAAATAGAAGTTGTAAACAATCCCAGAAGCCTCTCCATGTGTACTATCCTAATCACAGACTCACCTCTTTCTCTAGAAATAATCATCTGGACTTTCATAGTAATCAGTCCTTGCGTTCCATTATGTTTTATGATCCAATTATGAATATAATGAGTTTTGTCCTTTAAAAATTCTTGATATGTCCTTGAAGTCTTTTATAGTCTATAGGACCCCTTCCATTTCTTTCTTTTCCTTACAACATATCTGCTGAAGAATCTAAGTTGTTTGACCTAAAAAATTTCCCACGGTATGGATTTTGTTGGTTGCATACTCATGGTGTGGTGTAGCATGTTCTTCTGTCCTTTGTATTTTCTGAAAAACTGGCAGCTGGCTCCAGAGACTTGATCAGATAAATTTGATCCTTTTGTAAGACTATAAGAAGTGATGCAATTATGACCCTTTTTTTATATTAGTTATCAATACTCATTACTTGGATTCATTAATTTATTAGGGATTGCAAAGTAGAAATAACCTAATTATATCATCTTGTTTTCATGTACTAACCGGGATAATTTTATAAAATGACAGTTACTTCCCAGTCTACTATTTGGCTACCAAGTTGTACAGTTCATATAGGAAAGACAGGATAAATAATATATCTTTTTATTTTTCCAGTTCTCAAAATGAATTAGCTTCCTGTCATCCTCAGAAGGTAATCAAGTAATTCCTTTTAAATATCATTGTGAATTCATGAATGTAAGCATAAAAGGTAGGTTAGATCTATTGTAATCCTCATCCTTTGAGGCTCAAATGGTCTCATCTTTGGACAGTGGGAACCCTTTCAAGTTGGCTTCTGAGTATTTTGACATGGCTGTAGTTATCTTTGATAGCTTCGTGTGTACTGGGTACATTAAGATGCTCTAAGCTCATCTGTACATAGCCTGTTCATCTATGTCTCCAGGAAGCCCTGTTTTCTGGATACTAGGTATGTTCATTGTCAATGGTTTTGTCTTTATTTATAGGCCTAAATAGACAGAGCTATTGTATTTGCTTAAAGTTTTCAGCTCTAATACGTATTAAGTTGGGACTACCAAATTTAATGTCAAAATAAAAGTATTTAAAATCATGTTAGTACATGTGAGGCCTGTTAGAAGTTTTACTGATATTTTTAGAGGACACCTCAAGCAGGGAAAAGTATCATCTCTTAGCTGTCAGCCATAATGTATACATTTATACAGTTTCTGATCTTAGCATTTTTTGGCTTAATACCATAGCAGAGTCTTCTTTCACAGTTTATCTTTGGCTCTCTTTTGGTGAGTGGTGATCAAATTTGCTACAAGTTACTGTCTCTACAGTCTCCTATCTATAGAGTTTCACTTTTTTTAGCATGGTATTTCAGTTTGATGTGCATTGTTTTATTTTGATCACCAGTTGCCAATGTTTATCTTCTATAGTAACTCACTTGGAAGTTGTCATATACATTCTAGATATTACCTTTGTGTAAGTGTATACATTCTGTGGTTAAACATTTAAAATTACTTTTTAGAAATAAGGGAGTAGGCACTAGTACAGCATAGCTATCATCATTTTCCTGAGCTCATATAATCTCTAGCAGAATTGGATAAAATGGTTAATTGCACTCTTAGAGAGGTGTACCCCTAAATGATGATTGGTGATGAAACATAGAAAGTTTTAGAGTCTGTAACATTTGCTTGTTCAGAAAACTCTTTTGAGTCTAGACTTCATCTATCAGGAACTCTTTTCACTAATATGACTAGGGAATAAAATGCCCCTACTCGACTGGGCATGGCGGCTCACGCCTGTAATCACAGCACTTTGGGAGGCCGAGGTAGGCAGATCACTTGAGGTAAGGAGTTTGAGACCAGCCTGGCAAAACCTGGTGAAACCCCATCTCTACTAAAATACAAAAAAATCAGCCTGGCATGGTGGTATGCACCTGTAATCTCAGCTACTTGGGAGGCTGAGGCAGGAGAGTTGCTTAACCCGGGAGATGGAGTTGCAGTGAGCTGAGATGGTGCCACTATACTTCAGTGCACTGCCTTGGTGACAGAGCGAGACTCTGTCTTAAAAAATATAATAAAATGCCCCTTCTCTTAGGTGCTACATAGGAGGAATGAGGACTCTAGTGGAGGTGTGGGATCCAGTGTTTTGTGTTCATCAAAGAAGAAAACACACAACATTTGTTGTGCTATAATTTTGGAGGGTCCTCTTTTGACAAAAATTTCTGGGCCAATCTAGGTAACTCTGACAACTACTCCATCTTTTCAGAGAATAATGTTCTACTGATCTGAAATGGATCAACCTAGACTAGTGCTTTCAGATACATACCTGTTCACCAGCCCTGATTCCCACTTTTTGTAGTCTTCTTCTGGGAGCTCTAAGACAAATCAGAGAGCAGTAGAATTCGATATATTATTAGATCACAAATTTACTGAGTCATTAGGGTATTTTTAGAAGAAATTGGTTTTTTTTTTGAAAAAGAGTCAAACCAATTTAATAATAAAGGTAATATTTCACATAGCCAGACATTAAAGATGGGGCAGATTATTGGGCTGGCCTTTTCCAGTGCTTTCAGCTCCTTGTCTCTGCAATTCCTAATTTCTGTTCTCCTCTGTATATCAGCAATATTCTTAAATTGGATGCAGATAGCATCTGCAGTTCCAGGTCTGATGACCACAGAGTTTGGGAAAGAGACCATCTCTTCCAATGGCTCTCTTTAACAGTAAGGGAATGTTTTCCAGAAGCAAATCTCATTCATGTTTCCTTGGCCCACATAGTGTCGTATGCCCATTCCTGGATCCAAACCTCATTTCCAAGTGAATGCTATTTATAGAATGGCTTAGGCCTGGATTTACAACCAATCACTGGCAAGGAGGATGGGATTACCATGGTTGCCTTAAACTTAGCAGAATCTACTTCAGGGTTTGGAGTCAGTCCCTCAAACTGCATAGCTCTTACATACTGAGGAAGGAATGAAAGGGATAATGAGAAGAAAACCACAATATTATCTATTACACTGTGTCTTAGGGCTCATTTGTGAATGTATTTTTATTTGTTTGGCTGCAGTGTGTGAGTAAATAATGAACCATGACAGTTGGAGTAAGAGATAGGAAAAAAAAAAAAAAACCCACCAAGATGATATAAAGCATCCAAAGATGTCTGATTTAGTTGTAAAAATCTTTGAAACCATTCCTCTGATTTTTATTAGTTTTAGAATTTCACTGAGTATGAATTACATGAGTACCTAGTGTCAACCGTTTATACCTCTAAATGAGCTCAGTGAAAACCAGCTTCTGTGAAATATGATTAAACTTGCCCTTAAAACATGTCATTTGCATTGAAAATTTTGTTCCAGCTGTTCTTCCCTGGCTCTTCTCACATACCCTGTGTTCCAGGTCAAAGAGTGTCCTGGCTGCAGCACCACCACCATGTTTTTCTTGACCCATGGCTAATGTATTGTCTGTGCTTTTCTCCAGGCTTCCAGATTATTCCTGTTCCTAAAAACCCAACTCAGTGATTACTTCTGTGAAGCCCTTCAATAACCTGCTTTGCCTGACGGTCTTTCCTCTAGTGACCTTTAAATATATTCTGTTCAGTTCAGTTGTCACTTAAATCATCTGTCACCTTTTGGGAATTCTACTTTATGTCGTTGAGCTGTTCTTAACATCGTACGTGGTAGATGATGATCTTTTTGAAGGTAGTGATCCTTGAATCTCATGAAAATTATCCACCTTTCATGGCATCATCTTGGACAGGGAAGTATAAAGAGTCTTTCCTTCTGGACATAAAAATAGCTCACACTTATTAAGCACTTGCTGTATGCCCAGTGCAGTAACAAATACTTTACAAGCATTATCTCATTTCTTCCTCACATACACATACAAAAACTCCATGTGCCAGGTTAGACCAAAACTTGCCTCAAAATAGGAGAACCAAGAAATGGATTCTCGTGGTAACACTGGGTAACAGTCTTTAAGCTCACAGGATGTCTCCAGGCATCAGTTTCTCACTCTGTCCAGTCTTGTAGCTTTGTGTTCTTATGTGGCTTGATCAGGAGGAAGAATCGCTACACAAATGGGCAGTTCCAGGTTGGAATGGTCCTCAGTAACCCCAATGAGAAACAGAGGAAGAGAAAGTTGCAACCATGTTTGGGGTGTTGGGGAGCCTCACATGGCTTGCCAGAGCATGTTACTGATAGCCAAGGTCTGAGCAGTCACCCCTACAGTGCAGCTGGTGGAAACACAGGCCAACTCCACCTGAACCAGGAAGTCTGAAAGTCAAGCAGCATTGTTTCTCAATGAGATGCTGAGTAGACAATTATTCTGGTTAGCATTAATTCAAATTGACAGATCAGACCTGGATTTAGCCCAACATCACTCAGCTAGGGAGATTTTACTCATCCTAATTTCAGAGTTTTGCTAGTAACAACTTTGCTACGTTGTCATATTGTATTCAAATTATATTTGAGTATCATTGCTCAAAGTACAAATAACTTCAACTGTATGGACCTTGTTGTGTGTATTTTCAGTAGCAGCCCTCTTGAGAATATTCAGTGCCTCTAGTTCCTCATATAATCTCATCTTTTCTACCAAATCAGGAATTGAAACATTAGCTCATATTTTTACATGTTAGTTGAGTGACTGGATTTGCTTTCCTAAGGTTATTTTTCAGTCACCATGTTTCCTTACCCGGGTCTTTGCTTTTGAATACATTCATAGCTCTTGTGGCTTCAACAACGACATTTCAGATGTTAGTTTGCTGATGCCGAGATACTGGTAGAGGAAAACTGGGTTGGTCAGTCCGTGAAATCTCCCTCCATTGCCTGAGGAAGTGACTGGATATAACAAGTTGGAGATTCATGGGTTTGTGACATGGGCTAGTCCAAGATCTCTCAGTAGAGAGACATTTGGTCACCCTGGGGAGAATAAACCAGGACTGACCGAGCTATAGATGCTGAAGACCTGCTTCTCTAGAACTCCTGAGTTAAAATGTACAAGTCCTGTTATCTCTGGCTTCTTTCAACAATCCCAGGCCTGCCCCGCTCTTGCTTGGGCCTGCCAGCAGGCCCTGTTCTTCAGGTTCTTCTTGCCCTTTCAGTACCCAGGAGAGACCACCCACTGTCTCACTGCAGCTCCAAGTCTTCCTGTTTCTATCCTTGTGATCCAAGAATTTCAATGTCCAAGATAAGTTTTCTGTAAGTTTTGATGTTACTGAATTTTTGGCGCTGTGTAATTTTTCATATATTGACGGACAACCTATGTTTTGTTGTTAAGCTGCTTTCCTGTCATTCTGGAATGCATCCTCATTTTACTTCTTTCTCTGCTAATGACTTTTCCAACTTTGATGTAGTTAGATCACAGCTTCTTTATTACCAAGTTTTAATGACTTTGTTTTCTCCACCTCATCTAACAAAGTACGTTACAGAGATTGCTTAACAATACTACGTGTGAATTTCATTTGACTTCATACTCAGAGATGGGTTGAGACTGTCTATGACAGTAATATTAGGATGTGGATTTTCATCTTACTTGTAGAGGGGGCTTGAATGTTGACTGTTACTGTGTACTTTCAGTTTGGGCTAAGAGCTTTAGGATGAAGCAAAGTTTACCAGCCTAACTTACAAATTGGTATGTTGATCTTGCTGTCTTTATCCATTCATTCTTTATTAGCTGAGGGGGCTAATTTGGGATTTAGGGGAATAAGAATATGATGTATTCTCAGGATTTTTGCTTCTAATCAGGAATAATGGCTTTATATGTATAAAAAAACATTAAAATATTATGTGCTCTTATTCAAACTAGATGTCAGTTATCTCAGAGTTTACATTCGCTCCATGCGGTACCATGGCTGGAAAGAGGAACAAGTCTTCTTATATAAAAATGTGGCCTATTAACAACAAAAAATGGATTAATAGACTCTCTTCCTGTTTACAGTTTATGGTCTATCCTGAAGGGATTTGATGTGTTCACTTATGCTTTTTAACTGGCAAAGTAAGTATAACTACCTTTAGTTCATGAACATCAGCAGAGGGATATATCTATTTTACTTTTTAATATTAAAAACCACAAAGGCTTTTCTAAATTAGCAGCGGGGATTTACACAGCAAACTAGTGAAAAATGTTATGAGCTTTCGTCCTCTGTTTTGGTTTGAGCTGCTACTTTGGGGCTTTTACATGTCTTTCCCTTTCCCATCTCATCTCTAGGAGGCAAACAAAGAAATATAATTTGCATTGGCTATAGAAATGCCTCTGAGATCACTGCTCTAAGTGTGCTGGGGATTTGGAGTAGAAATTCTGAAAAGGAGAAAAAGACAAGGGTAAAAGCTCTGTTGACAGGGGAGTTTCATAGGCATGTGGTGAGAGGACAGCATTGGACGTGGGAATACACATTCTGCAAGCTTCCTCTCTTTTCCTAAAAACAACAGTCTAAGAGTGTGGTAGTTCTGTCTGGTTAAAGAGTTGGACTCAGTGGCAGCTGTCGAGCTTAGCTTTTCTTTCTAATTCAGATACTTCCCTATTGGAGTGTTTGGCACCTTCACTTCCTTTCTCTTTTCCTGTCCGTCATCACATGTGGCACCTCTGGGTGAGAGGCAGGCAGATGGCTGTCTCTGGACATGATGCTTAACGATGCTTTATCCTTTGAGCAGTACACGGGGCTGGAATGGAAGGACATTTGAACTTGCACTTTGATGCAGAGTATTAGCACATTCACCCTCTGCTGGCAGCAGACCAAGGACCCCAAGTTAGCCTGTGAACCAACTTTTTCCCTGGAGTATAAACAATGCATGAACTTGGCTAGGAGGTCAGCTCTTCAAAGCTGACTTTTTTTTCCCCCAGTGGGATCCACTATTTGTTCATATTTAGGCAGCATCTAAGTAGAGGCAATTTAGACATTTAACCAAAGCAAAATTCAGTCTGAAAAAATAGGAAGATCTCATTATAGATTCACAGATCTGTGTATTTGTGTGCTCAAGGATAATAATAATACTGGGATATGTTTCAGAGAAAAGAGATGAGTAAAAATAAGAAAAAAAATTAATGGATTTGAGCCCAAGTAAATGAAACTCTATTATTTAATTATAGTATCTGTGAATATAAATGGGAGATGAACAAGAATTTTTTCCTTCAGTTTGGATCATAGAAGATTTCATGACTAAAAGGGGAAGTCTATCACTCAGAGCTACAAGCTAGAGGTTTGATCCTTCATAAAATGAATCAGGGAATATAGAAAATATTTTGGGAATTGAGGACAGTCTCTTTTGCACACACTCAAGTGTTTTTACATCTAAAGTGAGCAAAACTGCATAATGTGGAATATACGCCTGTGTCCTTCAAATTTGCCACTCTGTGGCAGCCTGGATAGATGGGAAAAAAAGCCATTGATATGCAGTGAAAAAGGACATGGTCACTCTTAGAATTTCATGTTTGGAACCTCTTGTGGGCTAGTGTCTGCAATAATATCGATGACTGGGCCATTTATTTGGTATCTATTGCTACTTTTGGCAAGTGGGTAAGTTTAAACCCCAGTGTCCTGGTTAAATTCCAATGTAGATGAGTGATAATATTCCATCTGCCATGTTCTTATTTTGCCTTCCTTAAGGAAATGAAGCATAACTGCATTTCAAAGCAGACTGTTGACACACTTAAGATAAAAAGTTATTATTTTTATTTCTTATTGTGTAGTTCATTGTCCTCAGATCTTGTTGCTCACCCAGCCCTGTCACTGATTCACCTGTGACCTTATATAACAATGTGCGCAGCTTGAAAGAAAAAATAGAAAAATATGTATCATGCAAACATTAATACAAAGAAAGTGGGAGTTGCTATGTTAGTATTGATATAATATTCTTTTGAGCAAAGAAAATTACTAGTGACAGAGCGGGATATTATATAATTATTAAGACATTGCTCCACCAAAAAGACATGACAATTCTAAACGTGTATGTACTAAATAACTGAGCTGCAAAATACATGAAGCGAAAACTGATAAAATTGAAGAGATATAGACAAATTCACAATATTATTTGAAGATGTGAACACCCAGATTTAATCACTTTGTAAAAAAAAACTAGACAATCAGCAAGGATATAGATGAACTCAACATTAGTAACCAACAAAATCTAGTTGAAAGCCAATAGCAGCAGCACACACATTCCTTTCATGTGCCCATTGAACATATACCAAGATAGATCATATCCTGGGCCAGAAAACAAATTTCGATAAATTTAAAAGAACTAAAATCATATGGGATATATTTTTTGACCACCATGGAATCAAATTAGAAATCAATAACAAAGAGAACAGGAAAATTTCTGAACCCTTGGAAACTGAGTAATATACATTGTAAATAATCCATGGGTAACAAAGGAAGTCTCAAGGGCCATAAAAAATATACTGAACTGAATGACAATAAAAACACAACAGGTAAAAATTTGTGGATGATGGCTAAAGCAATTCTGAGAGGGAAGTTTATGGCACACCACACATGTACATTAGAAAAGAGGAAAAGTCTCAAATCAGTAATCTAAGTTCACAGTTCAGGAACCTAAAGAAGAGCTGTAAATGTCCAAAGCAACCAGAAGAAAGGAAATAATATTAAGAACAAAAGTCAATAAAATTGAAAACAGGAAAACAATCCATGAAAAAATTCAGGTTACTTTAGAAGATCAGTAAAATTGACAAACCGCTAGTAAGACTAACAGAATAAAAAGAGAAAAAACACAAGTTATCGATATCGGTAATGAAAAGGGATATATCACTGCAGACTCTGCAGACAGCAAAAGGATAATATGGGACTACTACAAACAACTCTACACACATAAATTCACAACTTAAATGAAATGGACCCAGTCCTCAAAAAACATGAACTGCTGCAACTCACCCATAATTAGATAATTTTAATAGCCTTATAACAGTTAAGGGAATTTAATCTGTAACTTAACAAACTTTCAAAAAAAGTATTCTTCAGATGGTTTTACTAGATAATTCTACCAAATATTTAAAGAGGGATTGAAACCAGAATTTCTTTAGCCATGATCCACAAATTTTTACATGTTGTATTTTTATTGTCATTCAGTTCAATATATTTTTTATGGCCCTCGAGACTTCCTTTGTTACCCATGGATTATTTACAATGTATTTTATAAACAGTCTCCCCGAGAAAACCATTCATTTTATGAAAGTAGTATTACCCAGATACTAAAACAAAGTACAAAAAAAGAGATGAGACCAATATCCCCCATAAATACAGATACAAAAAATATTAACAAAATATTAGCAAATAGAATTCAGCAATATGTAAAAAGAACCATATTATACATCATGACCAAAGGGGAGTTTATTTCAAGGGATTCAAGGCTGGTTCAGTATATGAAAAAACATCAGTGCAATTCAGTGTGTTAACACCCTAAAGAAGAAACATCACACAGTGCTATCAATTCATGCAAAAAGTTCACTGACAAAATTCCACAGTACCATTTATGAGAAAAACTCTCAGAAAAATTGAGATAGAAAACTTTCTCAACTTGACATGGAGCATCTATAAAACATCTACAGCTAGCATTATACTTAATGATGAAAGATGTGAGTGTTTCCTCTTAGATCAGGAACAAGGTCAAGGGATGTCTACTCATGACCCTTCTTCAACATAGTGCTGGAATTTCTTGCCAGTGCAAAAAGGCAAAAAATTGTAATTAAAAGCATATGGATTTTAAAGGACAAAATAAAACTGTCCCTATTTTTCATTTGATGTCATTGTTTATGTGGAAAATCTCATGGAACATTTAAAAAAAAAGAAAAACTAACTCCCAAAACTGATTTGAGTTTAGCAAGGTAGCAAGATATATGATAAACATACAAAAGTCAGTTATATTTGTATATATTAATACTAGCAATGAATGGCTGAACATCAAAATTTAAAATGCAGTACTATTTATAGTCACTCAGAAAATGAAATACTTAGGAATAAATCTAACAAAACACATTAAAGGATGTGTATGCTGCAAGCCACACAATGCTGAAGGAAGATCTAGATGAATAACTATATCATGTTCATGGACCGAACACTCAACATGGCAAAGGTGGCAGTTCTCCTCAAACTGACACACAAGCTTAACACAATTACTATCAAAATCTCAACAAAGTTTTTTATAAATACAGAGAAGAAAAATTTATATTGAAATTTCAGCTGAAAAGCAAAGCAATTAGAATAGCTAAAAGAACTTTGAAATAGAAGAATAAAGGGAGTAATCTACCCAATTCCTAAGTTTATTATATAACTGTAATAATCAACACTCTGTGAAATTTGCAGAGGGATAAACACTTATATCAATGGAGGAAGCCATTATGATATAAACAGAGAAGCCAGAAATTGACTCACAACATATCAAACCAATTTTTGACAAAAGTGCAAAAGCAATTCAACAGAAAAAACACCTTTTCAACAGTTCATTCTTGGAGCAATTTGGACATTCATAGGCAAAACAAACAAACAAAACCCCTTGACCTAAGTCTTTTAACTTATACAAAAAGTAACTCAAAATAGACCACAGACTTAAATGTGAAACTCAAAACTATACTACTTCTAGGGGCAAAAAGAAAATCTTCAGGGTCTAGGGCTAGACAAAGCATTTTTAGATTTTATACCAAAAGCTGGAGGAAAAGGTGATAAACTGGACTTCATTAAAATGAACATTTTTGCTATTTCAGGCCAGGTACTGTGGCACAAACCTGCAATCCCAGAACTTTGGGAGGCCGAGGCAGGCAGATCAATGGAACTCAGGAGTTGGAGACCAGCCTGGTCAACATGGCAAAACTCCTTCTCTACAAAAAATACAAAAAAATTAGCCAGACATGGTGGCATGTGCCTGTAGTCCCAGCTATGTGGGAGGCTGAGGTGGAAGGATCACCAGAGTCTAGGAGGTTGAGGCTGCAGTGAGCCTTGATTGTGCCACTGCATTCCAACCTGGGCAACAGAGTGAGACCCTGTTTAAAAAAAAAAAATGTTGCTATGTGAAAGATCCTATTGAGAGGATGAAAAGACAAGCTACAGATTGGAATAAAAGTGTTTGCAAACCATATATCTGACAAAGTACTAGTATCGAGAATATAAACTCTCAAAACTCTATAATAAAGCAGAAACATCCAATTAGAAAATGGACAAAATACCTGAAGAAACATTTCTTGGGAGAAGATACACAGATAGCAACTAAGCACATGAAAAGATGTTCAACATCATTAACCAATGACAAATGCAGAAAGGCCAAAATAAAAAATAGTGACAGTATCAAATGCTGACAAGGATGTACAGAAACTGACTCATTCAGACATTGTTGGTGGGGATGTAAAATTCTGCAAGACAGTTTGGTAGATTTTGGGGAGAAAAAAACCACATTCATCTGCCGTATATAACCTAGCAATGCACACCTGGACATTTATCTCAGAGAAAAGAAAACATGTTCACACAGAAACCTGTATATAAACGTTTATGGCTTTATTCATAATAATCTCAAACTTCAAAAACAATTTCTTATTTCTTCTAAAGAAAAGGGAAACACGTGCAGAATGTGCTGGTTTGTTACATAGGTATACGTGTGCCGTGGTGGTTTGCTCCACTTATTGACCTGTCCTCTAAATTCCCTCCCCTCACACCCCACCTCACAACAGTTTCTGGTGGTGTGTGTTGTTCCCCTCTCTGTGTCCATGTGTTCTCAATGTTCAACTCCCACCTATGAGTGAGAACATGTGGTGTATGGTTTTCTGTTCCTGTGTTAGTTTGCTGACGATGATGGCTTTCAGCTTCATCCATGCCCCTGCAGAGGACATTATCTCATTCCTTTTTATGGCTGCATAGTATTCCATGTTGTGTATGTACCATATTTTCTTTATCCAGTCTAACATTGATGGCCATTTGGGTTGGTTCCATGTCTTTGCTATTGTAAGTAGTGCTGCAATAAACATTCGTGTGCATGTGTCTTTATAGTAGAATGATTTATAATCCTTTGGGTATACACCCAGTAATGGGATTGCTGGGTCAAATGGTATTTCTGGTTCTAGATTCTCAAGGAATCGCCATACTGTCTTCCACAATGGTTGAATTAATTTACATTCTCACCAACAGTGTAAAAGCATTCTTATTTCTCCCCAGCCTCACCAGCATCTGTTGTTTCCTAACTTTTTAATAATTGCCATTCCAACTGGCGTGAATTAATCTCAAACTTGAAACAACTCAGTGTCCTTCAATAAATGATTAAACAATCCATACCATAGAACACTATTCAGCACCAAAAATAAACTATTGATACACACATGAACCTGGACGAATCTTTAGAAGGTTCTGTTGAGTGTATGATTTCATTTATATAACATTTTTGAAGTGAAGAAATTATAGAAACTGTAAATAGATCAGTGGTTTCCAGGGGTTAAGGAGGGGTGGGGTGGAGCGGAAACAAGTGTGGCTATAAAAGGCATCCTGAGGGATTTTTGTGGTGATGGAAATGTTCTGTATCTTGACTCTGTCAGTGTCAGTATCGTGGTTGTGATAATGTAATATAGTTTTGCAAGCTGTTACCAATGAGGGAACTGGGTAAAGGCTACATGGGATCTCTCTCTCTCTCTCTCTGTGTGTGTGTGTGTGTATGTGTGTATGTGTTTTGTAACTGCATGTGGATCTACAATTATTTCAAACTAAAATGTTTAATTAAAAACACACAAAATTTCCTCTAAAGGCCTCTAGATTAAAAATCTGAAAGCATTTTCTGGTGCTTTCCATGGGAAAGCATTTCATGTCCCCACTTTCTGCCCTCAGATAATCATATGGCAGCCGCGGAGGCTTTTTTGCTGTTCCTGGACACGCTTAGCAAGCTCTCACCACAGGGCCTTTGTACTTTCTATTTCCTCGTCTGGAACATTCCTTTCTCTGGCCTGCTCATTCACTTCATCGAGATCTCTGCTCAAATGTCACCTTATCAGAAAGGTTTTTCCTTGAACAATCTGTCTACACTACCATTCCTGTCACGATTGATTCCTTGACCTGGGTTTATTTTTCTTCTCTCATCAGAAACAGTTTGAATGCTTTAAAAAATTCCAAGTCTTGGATAGAAACCTCGAAATTCCCTACTATATTTCCTCTGGATTCGGAGTGTTTTATTTCAAAAGTAAATGAAACAGGCAAATTCACTCTATTTCCATTCCTTCTGCTGATCACTCCATAGCTATATGGTTGGAATTTTAAGATTTTAAGGCTTCTGTAGTAGCATATATTCTGTATTCTGTCACACTCAGCTTATTGCAATCCAGTGATATTTCTTAAAACAGCTAAGACTTCAGACAGTCAACCCCATCTCTGTACACTGTGAATCTGCCTCTAAATGACTGGGCTCTAATTCTCTTCTAGGCGTTTTAACCGGTCCAAGGTGTAGAGACATACTCCAGGAGGATCCTCAGAAGTTTTGGACAAGCCTCCCCCAATGTGGCAGGTGGGTCTCTTGTCTGTGGGTGCAAGAAATGTAACTTTCTTTATTCTTCCATAGCTAACCTGAAAGTAAATGCCGTTCGGACCCTCTGCTTGACCATGACAGCAGCCTGAGGTTGCACTGAAGTTCTGGATAAGGCTGTGAGATGCCAAGTTCTCGAGGGGTGGATCGCAATTCTTGGCTGTCATCTCCCCATTAGTCATGTCTGTCTTACCATCTCTTGTCAGTACTTGCGGACCGCTGCTGAGGCACACCTCAATCTATCCTCGAGGATCTTCTGTTCTCTTTCTCTTAGTTTCTTCTAGATACTTCTTGGGCACATAGGGGCATGCTATCACTGCTGCAGGCCCAGAGGAAACTCTTTAGGATTAAAAAGCTCCCCCACTACCCCCCCTTTCTTTTTTCTTTTTGTATTGCTGCTCTTATTCAGTGGCTCCTGTGTTATGCTATGGCACGAAATCCTTTGCAAGGCCACTCAAGTCCTGGGTGTACTACCAAGCTGTTTCTGAAGTTCAGACTATACCCAAGAAATAAACTTTTTTGCCCATCACCCGTGTCTCCCCACAACATATTTGGGGTTTCTTTCTTTAATCGTATTTTGAACAAGCACAACTTAGGAAATCAATCAAAACACAATTTATTTTTTCATTTCCTTCTGTTTCTTTGAAATGCATTGGAGAAGGGTGGCAGGTATTCTCTTGCTTCCGGTGAAATTTAGGTCTCAGGCAGACTCCATACTTTGTAAGTTCACTCTTAGATTTAAAATAAAGTTCCTCTGGACATTTTAAGTTACAGAAATAATCTCCATTCAGAAATGATTATGTCCAATATCACACCATAATCATAGCTTCAAAGTCAATTTAATATCAGATGATCTGCCCTCCCCGACCTGGGGCCCGTTTTTGAGTTGGACTACTGCAGTGGGAAAAGGTCTGTCATTTTTTTTCTCTCTTCACCTGTCACCTCCTAACTTCCTAGTTGCTGTTGCTGAACTCTCAGGGGTTGGAGCATGGGAAAGAAGAGGGGAAAAGTAGCTCAGGGATTTTTCTCACTTGACCGGATGTTATGTTAAGCTGGCTTTGTGTTTTCTGGGCCAGGAAGCTGCTTAACACTGACTCTCAGTTGGTCACTTTTGGGAGACTTTCATGGCCCCTCCGATGGACCCACTCAGCTTCAATTCTTCTGACTTGGGCAGGGCTTCTCCTTTAGCACCCTACTCCCCACTCAGCACCTGGTTTCAGATAGTCTGTTCCCTCTGGCCTCTGATTTGGTGTCTCGTGAATGCCGCCGGTGGTCTCCTTGGGCTTCAGGCTGGCTCTCTCACACCTGGCCCACACCTGCTCCAGGAAAACATGCCTCTTATGAACCTTCAGGGGCGGGAGAGGCTGCGGGCACAGCCCAGGTCTGTTGTCCTCTGGATTTTCAGGGTGGGAGCCAGGCTGCGGTCCATGGGGTCTCCCAAACTGCAGGGAATACATCCAGGCCCACTAAAGATTTCCTCTGAAGCCTCTGGAAAGAGCTGTGGAAAAAGTAGCCCTTTCCGTCCCTCTCTCTTGGGGGGAAGGTGGGGCTTGGCATTGGCAGCAGCTCTATCCAATAGCCTCTTGAAGCCTCTTCCCCTCATCTCCCTTCTGTTGATCCTTTATAACTTCCTGTTAGGTTTTAGAGCCATCCATAGTTCTCAGTTTCTTTTAAAATCTGGATTTTGACCTGGTCATTTACACTGGAATTTCATCCTTGTTTCAGGAAGGTGCCTCAGTTGGATCTCCCAGTCTGTCATTCTGCTCCCACTAGGGAGAGTCGAGGCAGTGGGACCTGGGATCAGGGTGGTGTGGGAATAGGGTGAAACCAGCCACTTCCATCTTGCTCCTGGATCCACTGATGTACACACGTGCCTTAGCTACCTTATTTTGTACTCACAGGGGTCTACATCCGCTCTTAGCTTAGTTTATATGTAGGAAGGTCTCTTCTGGTCCTGTTTTCTATGGGCGGGAATCATTCCAATTTCCTAGGGGGCATTAGGCTTTTGAACTTCCCAATTTATTAACTGACACCCCCTAGTCTCCTGTGTTCCCTGCCTTGCCAACAGTTTTCTAACACTGTGAGTGAAGAGTATAGCTACTTGGCTGGCTGACTGGGGAAAGAAGCAAGATTCAAGGAAATAAGATAAAATACTTCAAATAGTATACCCCTCCATGATAAAATATATTACCTGCCTTCTTTCCAGCACCTACCATGTGATTTTTTTATCCTTGTAATGGCACCGCCTGATTTACATTAAGGATTTGACATTTGAGGAAACCCGATGTGTTAGTTTGCTAGAGCTTCCATAGCAAAGTACCACAAACAGGGTGACAAACAAGAGAAACTGATCGTCCCACAGTTCCAGAGGAGAGAAATCAGAAATCAAGGCTGACAGAAGGATAGGTTCCTTCTGAGGGCTGCAGGGGAAGAATCTGGTCTGGGCCCTTCTTTTTGGCTTGTAGATGACTGTCTTCTTTCTGTAGCTCTTTATATTATTTTTCTCCTATGCACATTTGTCTCTATGTCCAAATTTCCCCTTTTTATAAGGACACCAGTTATATTGGATTAGGGCCCACAAGAATGACCTCATCTTAACTAATTACATCCACAAAGACCGTATTTCCAAATAAGGTCACATTCTGAGATCCTGGGGTTAGGGCTTCCACGTATGAATTTGGGGGGAAGGGGCAATGCGCCCCATAACACCAGCGTTCAAAGGAGCCAATTACTTCAAAGTCACACAGACCTCGAAGTGCCCATGCAGCAGTTCCTCTCCAGGACTGTGTGACTCTGTAGCTCGCATTGTTTCTGCTGTCCTACACTTCATCTCAGCTCTTACATGCAGGATTATGCAACAAGGAGAATGCTGGCTTTCTTTTAAACAATCAAACCAGGCTAGCAGAAGCATGGACCCCTCTAGGAAAAAGCTCTTAGACATCAGGTGGTGCCATCACATGAACTCAGAACAGCAAGCCTTGCACAAAGGGGAAAAAGGCAACTGTCTGTAGAGAGGTCCAATCTAACACCATCATACCATTGGCTAGAAAGTGAGTTTCTGCCTGAATTCAAGGTGTAAATTATGCCAGGGTTCAAATGTTTCTGAAGCTACTAAAATAGTGTCAACTTGAGTTTGGTGGTGTTATTCATATGACTTGTGGTTTGCATTTTTTGGTGCTTTTGACCTATATTCCTATCTAAATATGCTGTGTGTGTGTGTGCGCGTGTGTGTGTGTGGTCGGCTTCACGTAGGGTATATTTAAACAATGTGTAATAAAACAACATATTTAAATCATGCAAAGGAAAAGGGTAAACTGTTAGCTATAAAGTTCCTGCAGGCATTTACTGGATAATGATAATGATAGCTTAGCTAAAAAAGGATAAAATATGTTCAACTTCAATGGGGATTATATTTAGGAGAATTATCGGATTGTTTTGATATTTTCCTTTTAAAAACAATTCTTTAGTGCCTCCTAGGTGGGAGATAGGAATTATTATAGTGATTTGGAAACATGGCTTTATGCATATGAACATAATTTGGGTCTTGTAGTATTTGTCACTATTTTATTCCAGATGGCAAAATTCTTTTATTATTCCTTTCAGTTAAGACCTGAAGTATATACCTACAGAAACAAGTCCATGATAAGATTTTTCTTGCCAAAATTCTAATAGGTGCTTACTTGCTGAGAAATATGTGTATTGAGAAATGCTTAAGAAAAATACACTTTAATGAAGCAGCACTAATGATATTTATTTAGCTAATTGTGTACAGGGATCTAACCATGATTTTAAGTAAAGTAGACTGTTGGCCATGTAAATAAGCTTGGCACAGGTGTGCAGGGTTTTAGGACAATTGGGTAGGAGAGCTAATGAAAATTAGAGTCAAGCTCAAAGAAATATTTTATTGTAAATTGAATTTCCCATTATAAAACAAATACAGCTGCACACAAATATTTTAAAATAAGAGTGAAAAAATGCTCACAGTATAAGAACTGAAAGCAACAAAACTAGCTTTTTGGTATATTTGCTTCTCCTCCTTTTTTGTTCATTCATTCAACTGAGCATTACTGAGCACCTACTCAGTGCAGGTGCTTAGGGAATAAAGATAGTTAAGACAAGGTTTCCGCCCTTAAGGAGCTTTTGATTTATCAGGGGAAACAAACAGTGAATGAGTCTTTACAATAGGGAGTAAGTGCAATACTCAGGGATAGTGGCCAAAGGGGTTGCTATCAACTCTATTGTTAGCTCTGGGAAAGCTTCACAAGGTAAGTTGAAATAGAAACTTGCTCAGAAATGCTTTAGCCAGAAAAGAGGAGAAAATACATTTCAGTTCCAGGGAAGAAAGAACATCTGCTCAGGTATGAGAGGATGGGAATAATATTACAAGGAACTGCAAATAATGCAGCATGTCTAGAATAACAGAGAATGAGATTGGAGTAGGTGGGAGTGATATCATGGGAAGATTTGTGCCTGTTATCCTATCGGCAAGAAAGGTTTTCTCGTAGGGGAAGAGTATGTTTAGAATATCATTTTAGAAAAATTAACCTTCAGCATTATGATTGGATAGATGGATTAGAAGTTACAAGCTTTAGGAGCTAAGAGATTGATAAGGAGCCAGATAAACCAAGAAGCTGAAATAAAGCTTACATAAATGAAGCTTGCATGGGTTCCTAGCAGTATTTTAGTAGGGACCCTAAAATGTGTTTCCACAGCCATATGTTTTTATAGATGTTGCAAAAGTACAAATTTCTAAGTTCAACCAGTTAAAAACTCATGCTTTCTTTTTTTATACTGCTACCCCTCCGTTATGTTTCCATTAATGTTAGGTGACATCGAAGTGCCCACACACGTTTTGCATTCACAATTTTGCATTCTTTCTCTTTAAAAGGGCCCCTAAATTGTATAAGCTTTAGGACCTCACAAATGTAGATCCAGTCCCAAGGTGATATCCAGAAGAGACATGACAAGTTCTTAAAACAGAAGAGTAGCTGCAGAGGTGAAGAAGAAAACGATAAGAAAAATGCAGGCAGAGGAATTAATGGCTATGTTGATGTGAGGAAAAGGATTGTACCAATATTTATCTTAAGACCATTAATAGGGGAAAAAAGTGGTAGGGACAGGTCACAATTGTAAATAACATTTTATTGAACATCTTTATGTGTGTGTTTTCATATTTCTGGATTTACAGAGGTAGATTTACTATGTCAAAGTGTGTAAATATTTTAATGGATTTTGTTATCTATTACCAAATTGCTTTCCAGGTAAATTGTGCTATTTAACACTGCTGCAGTTAATGTAGAAATGGATTTTCTTGCCCATACTCCCACTAGCATTGGGCATTATAATTTTAATTTTTTCAAGCTAAATTACTGGGTAAAAATGGCACCTACTTCTCATTTTACTCTGAAGTGAGATAAATACCATCCATTATTGCAAACTCTCTCTAGGAATCTATTTTCAGGGGGTAGTTACTGTACTCTTTTCCTGGTAGTGATTTAGGGAGCATTAGGAGGTAGTTGTAAATCCTTTATATGAGTAGTTATGTTATACATTCTAAATACATACATACATGCATAGATCATAAAAGCGCTAGAAATAGGTGAGGCTGAAACAGTTTTGCAGATCCGATTTAGACTAGATGTTGGCAAACTTTTTTTGAAAAGGGCTAGAGAGTAAATATTTTAGGCTTTGTAGGCTAGGAGGCAAAACTGAGGATAATAAGTAAGTACTTTAAGTGAAAAAAATATTTTGCACATTTTTTTTTTTTTTTTTGTTAAGATAGGGTCTGGCTCTGTCATCCAGGCTGGAGCGAAGTGGCGCAAGTGAAGCTCACTGCAGCTTCCAACTCCTGGGCAGAATTCATCCTCTTGCCTCAGTCTCCCAAGGAGCTGGGACTACAGGCATGTGCCACCATGCCCAGTTAATTTTTTTTATGTTTTGTAGAGACGAGGTCTTGCTATGTTGCCCAGGCTGGTTTCAAACTCCTGGCCTCAAGTGATCCTCCTGCCTTGACCTCCCAAAGCTCTGGGATTACAGGTGCGAGTCACCAAACCTGGCCAGTACAAATTTTTAATGGACATAGTTCAAAATATAATAGTCATAATGAAGTACTTTTTTTTTTTTCTGAGACAGAGTCTTGCTCTGTCGCCCAGGCTGGAGTGCGTTGGCACAATCTCGGGTCACTGCAACCTTCTCTTCCCAGGTTCAAGCAATTCTCCTTCCTCAGCCTCCCGAGTAGCTGGGATTACAGGCACACACCACCAGGACTGGCTAATTTTTGTATTTTTATTAGAGACGGGGTTTCACCCAAGGTGCTGGGATTACAAGCATGAGCCATCGTGCCTGGCCAACAAAGTACATTCTTTATACTATAAGTCAGGTTTTGGAGAGGGGACATTTTGCTTAATTGGGAGTTCAAAGTTAATGTCTCTGTCACCAAATTGATTGTCAGTGCTCATCTGTTAAAATCTCCATTTTTATTTCACAGGAGTGAGCCAGATTTGGACCACAGGCCATACTGTGCCAACACTTATTTTAGACCCTGACATTTATGAAGGCATTTGCCTATTAGGCTTTGTTAACATATTTTGTTTGATAGTGTTTCAGTTCTGTGACATACTTTATTTGAACCTATTTGGTATCTACAATTTGCGAACTCAGAGAAGTATGTGTGTGGAGCTTGGAGGGGGTGGTTATTCTTCCTTGCTAATGGAATTTGGGAGTCTACCTGAGGCAGCAGCACCATGACACTGAAGCATTTTGACTATTTAGATAGAGACTTGGGAAGAGAAACAGGAAACCAGACTTAGTAGGTCTAAATTTGATCTGTTAATGCATGCTTTGGAATGATTTTGAATATTCCCTGTTGCTGACTTTGAGTCAACTGTGACTTGGTACTGGCTATTAATTTCTTTTTCTGCTAACTTTTCGGGCTTTGTGCTTTTGCTTTAACATTGCTGTTGCTCAGCAACTTTCCTAAAAGTCTAAATTCTTCCCCCACCCTCCTCACAAACTTATTGTCTTGAAATATTTTTTATAAATCATTTCATTTGCTAATGCTTCTTGTGGCAAGGCCACTCAGTTCCTTGGGTGTCAAGAATGAAAAGAAGAAGGAAGAAAAGAGACAAAATGGAAGGTTATGAAAAAATTTAAACACAACTCCCTTTTTAGTTATTTCACCCACTTCAGAGATTGGGCCATCTATCTTGAAAGTTTCAACTAAAATTTGACTTCTAAATTTAAGACCAATTTTTCCTTTAAAGTCTTAATGAATGGCTTGAGATGTCTATTAAAACTTGAGTTACTTTAGCTACTATCATGAATATGCTGAATTATAGACTGGATTTCCTAAGGCTAATGGTCAGATTGAAAGTTTATGTTTTATCTTTTAATGGGTATATTTCTAAGGCATAATCAAAGATAATTAAGGTAGAATGAGCTTAATATGAAAACCTTATTGTAGATAATATAGCAAACTTTCCTTACATTACCAGCACATAGAATATTTTGATTTGGTATTATGTTGAATGGAGAAATATACTATACCTATATGTTCAACAAATATATGTTACATATATTTTAGAGATAATATGTTATTAGATTGCAACTTGTATGTTGCTGGGAGTCAGCACAAGAGAAAATCTTGTGAAAATTAAATTTTGGAATTGTTTCCTTATTTATTAATATTTCCATATGTGCGTTCTTCTCAACAATTGTTTTTGTAGCTACTGAAATATATGACTATGTATTCATTTGTTTAATTCTACATTTTCATTATACTTTTGCCATGGAAAGGTCTTTGTGTTTCTAGAAAATTTGTACTCACGGTTTTATTCCAAGAACAGAATTTGCTCTAAATACTTTCTTTTATATTTTTCATGAAATTAATTATTGTTAAGTATCTACTGGACTCCCTGTGTCTTGAAATAAAATTCCTTTAGTATATCTTTATAATCACAGTTGTTGACAAATATCTGATATGTATTGGTTTTTTAAAGTTTGTTCAACCAGAGAAGAAATGAGTTGTTTTAGCAGAGGTGAAACTAAGCCTCAGGGTTCTTCACTCCTATGGGTCCTTTCCCAGATATGGGCAGACACTCTAGGCAGTGTGCTCAGATGCTCACATGTTTTTTTTTGTTTGTTTGTTTTTTTGTAAAATTTGAAAAGAAAGCTATTTTAGCTGCAGTCATTTAAGACCAGTGCTTCGACTTTGACTGCCCTTCCTTTACTATCGTGTCTTGGGGTGTTACTGGAAAGACCATGGCTATTTTTGATGAGGGTCCAACAAACGGAGAATCAAACAGGGAATGCTGTGGTCTAAAATTAAGTGGGTTCTATTTTGGTTGTTTGTAAACACTTCCATGTATACTGAAGCTGTTGATAACTGCCCTCCTTGACAACTCCCTGGAGCATTCTGACACACAGGTGTGGAGCCCGAGGTCATGTTGCCCTGTGCACGTGTCCACAGCACTGGTATCTCATGCATGCTCATGGGTCATGGGAGTGAAACTAGGTTTGAAATACACTGAGACAGAAGCTACTCTCTGTAAAACCCTTCCTGTTATTAGATGTGCAATAATAGCAGAGGATGTGGGTTTATCAATGCATAGTCAAAATAGAAGTTCTCTCCTGTCAGGAATTTAATGACTAATGCAGTTTATACTACTATTAATGCATCGTTTTTTCTTTTTTGATAGATTTCTTTTTCTCAGTATTCCTTTGTTTTTAGGGCACAAACCTGTAGCAGTAATACAAACAAAAGTACGACTCTGTGTGTATAGTTGCATGTTTTCTGAATCTCAGTGATAAATAAAAGCAATTTTTTTGGAGGGGGGACAGGGTCTCTGTCTTTCAGGCTGGAGTGCAGTGGTGCAAACCAGGTTCACTGTAGCTTCAACCTCCTGGGCTCAAGTGATCCCTCCCACCTCAGCCTCTCGAGTAGCTGGGACCACAGGCACACACCACACCTGGTTAATTGTTTTTTAAATTTTCGTAGAGATGAGGATTTTGGTATGTTGCTCAGGCTTGTCTCAAACTCTCGGCTCAGGTGATACTCTTGCCTTGGCCTCCCAAAGGGTTGGGATTACAGACATGAGCCACTGCACCTGGCCTAAAAACAAATTTTGATGAAACATTCCAGATGAAAGAATGAATGATTATTCTCTCTGTAAAAAATAATATTTGACCAGGCATGGTGGCTCATGCCTGTAATCCCAGCACTTTGGGAGGCTGAGATGGGCGAATCGTGAGGTCAGGAGATCGAGACCATCCTGGCTAATACGGTGAAACCCCGTCTCTGCTAAAAATACAAAAAAATTAGCTGGGCGTGTCGTGGGTGCCTGTAGTCCCAGCTACTCGGGAGGCTGAGGCAGGAGAATGGTGTGAACCCGGAAGGTAGAGCTTGCAGGGAGCCAGGATCGCGCCACTGCACTCCAGCCTGGGCGACAGAGCGAGACTCCGTCTCAAAAAATAAATAAATAAATAAATAAATAAATAATAATAATAATATTTATGAATATGCAAAGAGTATGCAGCTCATAACTGTAGGGGAAAAAGCATTAAAGAGTTGTGGTCAGGGAGATAATATGAATATATTTTTTTTCTGGATTTGTGATGTTTGGGACCCTTCTTGACATTTTAAAGTTTGTTGAGTTTTTTTTCATGGCAAATGAATATTCATTTTCGTGTTAAATTTATAATTTGTCTTCTCTTTCTAAAACTGTATAAACTTTGGCCCCTCTACAATACATATATCCACAGAATAAATACTAAATATTTAGACACCATAAAGGTGTAAGGGTCACTTTTCGCCTGGCATGTACTTATCATTATGTTTGGAGTTGAGTGCATCTCCATAATAACAAATAGTTATTATTGCCTAGTGATGACTGGTGCTTTCTGTGGACATTAAATACTATCTGTAAATTGTAAAGAAGAATTTCTACTTTCTCAGCATCTTGACGCGGTAAGATCTTATGCTACAAAGCATTTTCTGATGGTTGAGAAACTGTCCAGTCTTTCATTTAACTAGGGATTTGATATATGGAAATAATATTTACTTTTTCATTTCCCTCAATCACCTTTTCTGGTTTGACTTGTCAAAAAAGGAAAAAAAAGGGAGGCAGAAAGGAAAAAAGAAAAAGAATGAAAGCAAGCCTTGGAAGTCAGAAGACGTTTTCTGGTATTACTAGATGATCATGTTAGAATGGTCGGAGAGTCTCTGAACAGGCACCTCAAATTCTCAAAAGTGAGCAGGATGCAGTGGTACTTCTTGGAAGGTAGCAGAGTACTAATACAACTCTCTATATGTAAGTCTTTACAAATAGTAAGTTTCAAATATAAATGGATGTAATTAGTATTCTTCAGCATGTTTGTTATGGGATCATGGCCTTCAACTTGTGTTTTAACCAACGCCTTGTTAGAGAGCAGTACTTAAAATATTTCAAGGAATTCAGCCAAACATCTCCCTCTGGCAGACACATTTTGTATTTTCGCAGTCACCACAAACACACTCTGTTCTGAGCATGTTGGTGCTCACTAGTCTTCCAGCTGTACCTGGTGATTTTGGGCTACTCTACGCACGGTGAACACTTTTTTTAACACATCCATTTTGGGTGCAAAAATAGGAGATTGCAAAGACACATCCAGGGGTTTAACTTGTCCTGCAAGATTCACTGGGTTCATTCTAAGTGTGCTGATGGACGACTTAAAAAGGGTCAGCTGGAGGAAGCCTGTGCATGGAGGCAGGAGCTACTGGGAGCTGTTGCCATGCGGCACCAACAGGGTTAACCAGCCGTGCCAGCATGAACAATGGGAACCGGGCAGCTCTAAATGAAATGAGCTGAATATTTCATTCGGCCACTCAGCTGCCTGCTCCAATTGCCTCCTTTACTAAAATAAGAGCTTAATCTAAAGTGACAACAACATCAGTTTCTGTGTGCTCCAGTCACACTGAACATGACTTCCTTAACATAAACACTATTTACATGGACCGTCTGGATATAGCAGGGAATCAGGAGCGTGCCCAGCTAAGACACAGGGTACAATGAAGGACGAGGAGCAGGCAGCTGAGAATTAACATCAGCAAATGAAAGCCTGACCCTCAGAGGGCATGTCCCTGATACGTTTTAAAATGAGAGAGCATTGCACCAGTAACCTTAGCCTTTGTAAAGACTATGCCATTTAAAATAAAATAGTACCTTTTCAGTTTAGACACTTAACCAAATGCATTATGTCTGACCCATTTTCCAACTTATGTGACACGAGAGGATGGATCCCTAGCTGCAATTATTAGAATCTTTTAAACAATTGCAACCAATAACCTCCTTTGCCAGCCTCCTTCTCATAGCAGCATGCTCTTCTTAGAGATAAAGAGGGCATTCCATTCTGCGAGGGCAGGCCAGACAGAGATGTCAGGGGAGTGGGAGAGAAGATGTGGCCCTTGAACTCATGGCTTTGATGTCACTGCTAGCAGTACCCAGGAAATCCTGGTTTGAAAGTAGTTTTCAGCTAGAGACTTCTGGAAGATTAGAAGCAGGGGTGTGACAAGGCACCAGCCTGTCAGGGTCCACAAAATAACATATGTAAGTTATTTATTTATGGCACCCTAGCATAGATATTATGGCAGATTTCAACCCTGAATATGCGTTATTGATGGTTTCTTTCCATGAGGAGAATGTTATATTGCATATTTTCATTTTGTTCACACCCACTGGGAATTTTGAAGATCACAAAATGTAGGCCTATGAAACAGTCCTATTAGAATTATTGCCAGTTAATAGAATTCAGTGGGTTTTCCACAAGTTTTGTAGATAAGGAAAGTAAGGCACAGGGAACTTGCTCATGTATTTGCAGCCGCACAGCGAGTGGAGAGCAATTGGAAAAGAATTTATTTTTTGGCCAATTATTTCTGTCAGATCACCACCACTCATGCTCTCATTTCTAAAATAGCTCTTCTCTTAAAATTTTCCCTGGTTGAGCCTTCTAGAAGGCATATACCAGACACTGATTTGTGGTTCCAAAGACTTAGGGCCACTGACAAAATGGTAGCTCTTTGTAAAATAGATCTGTGTTCTCCATCCTTATTCTCCAGGCTCTGTACCTGAGGGAGTGACCCTGTAGTTCTCATCCCTGTGGTAGTGCGTTTTAGGTAAAGTTTTTATCCACGGAAGAAGAAAGGGACTGATCATTTAAAAGAAGTTTGCTTTTTCTAAGAAACGTATAATAAATGATGGAAGAAAATGAGAGAATCATTAATATCTGACTGGCTGTAGTAGAATACTCATTAATCAACAGTCATTTATTGAGAATCTATGAGATCATCAAGCTTTGTGTTAGGGAAAAGAAAATTGTCTCTGGCCTCTTGAAGCCCACCACGTAGTGAAAAGGCTTATCATAATTTGAAAAAAAATAGAAAAAGTTAGGTTTCTGCCGAAAGCCAATAAGGATAACACAACATGATTGGGAGCGAATTGAACTACAATTTTGATATTTTGAAATAATGCCCTTTGGCCTTGTTTTCATCTTCATTTTAACTTAAGTGTAGTGTGAACATAAAAACAACCTTTCACTTGCCACTTACTGAACACTGATCAACTTTTTCAGGCATTGTTCTAGCTATGTCCCCAACAGAATTAAGCGTACTTCATCACAATCAGAGATACGGATATTTGTACAAATATTAATCCCACAACTTGGTAAGTGCCTTAGTAAGATAGGTACCCAAGGTTTAGAGCAGAGAAGAGGTGGAAATCACCACATCTGTCCTGTGAGACCTCCTCAAAGGGGGAAGACCTTGACGTCTATCCCCTGCATTAGCCAGCTCCTTCAGCTTGGTCTGGACGGTCAGGTCAGCAAATGTCAGCTGAGAATAGCAACATCAGTGGCGGCGGGGTTTCTGCAGATCAGTCTTGGGAAGCAGCCTCCGCAATGATTCCTGAAATCTGTAGGATTTGCTGAAGAGTGTGGGGAAACTAATATGTACCTGGCACTTCTCTGTGCTCTGTCTTGGCTTCTCTCGGCTACAGGAGGGTTCTTGATGAATTTCTTTTTCCTTCTTAGGTGAGGATGAGATCGCCTTCTCATGGGATGGCCCCGCTGCTTTATGGCCTCTTAATATGATGGGGCATGATTAGCCCAAGAGAAATGCAGGCTTCTCTTGTTGTGTGTGATAAAACCCACTCTGATAAATTTCAGAGTTCTAATGAGAAAATGCCTGAAATAGACCCAGGCAGTCTCTTCCGATTTCTTTCAGCCACCTTTCCCCTAATTAATTAATAGTGTGGTCAGGTCTCAGTTCTGAATGCTATTGTGTGTTATTCAGTCACTCATGGTTTTATTTTTCCCCATGCAGGATGTTTTAAGAATATTTTGCCATCTTTACCTTCATGTAGGTGTGCATATGAACCATTCTGTATACCATTAATCTTTTCTCTTTTGCTATTCTTATTTTAAACTTTTGAAGAAAGATGTATTGTGTGTGTTGTATTGCATATGTAATGTGTAGTCTTAAATTTCCCCACTTCTTTGAAGATGGGATGCAAAGTTTCTTTCATCCCCAAATGGAAGATAGTATTGTGTCATAAATTTTTAAAGAATAGAAAAGTTTTGCCAAATTTTAATAATTTCTACATTAAGCACTAGTTTCCATGACAGGGACCATGTCTTAAAGCATAACCCATATATAAGATTATATATTTCATAAGTTTTTGCTTAATTACTAAATGTTTTTATTGGAAGTTTTTCACAGTAAATGTCTAACGCAAGAATCAATTTTACACATCTCGTCATTCAGATACCTACTTATTTTGGGGTGGGTGGTAGATTCAGTACAGATGACCCTAAAGCTGATTAGCCTCCAAACCCTTGCAAAACCCTTTTCTATCACACTGGATTGTCATTCTGTTATCTGCGACCCTGATTGGCCTGTAATTGTGTCCCAATGGCAAGACCACAACCCAAAAAGTCAGCATCGTGATTTTGCAGCAGCTGTTGCTGCAGAAGGTAAATGCCGTGCAGTTATTGATGAGCTTGCTAATTTGTTTAGTAGACAGAATTTAGAATGGGGAACAGGATTTGTCTGCTAGCTGTCATCATCCATCAGCCCCAGGCTGCCCCAGGCAGTGGGTTTGTTTTTTGCCAGCTTCTAATTTTGCTGTATTTTTTCTTAGCTTCAATCTACTTTATTCATGTATTATAATTGGGAGAGTGGTGGTTGAGATAGAAAAGAAAAAAATACTTATGCCCCCACACACTCAAGATTGAAGCCTCTCGTATGCTGCTGTTCTTTGATAACAGAGGGTTTGGACTGGACTGTTGGTCTATTGATTGATGTAGTTAGTACATGAAGACTCTCGGCTCTCACGTGGGGGTCCCTAAAACCCAGTGTGATGGGAAGACTTGCCAGATCTGTCCTCAGTCCTACATGTTTCTCCTTGTGTCCACAGGGAGAAATGTATTATTATAATTTATAGTCTTAGATTTGTTCCTTTGGGGTACTCATTCAGTTCATTTAAAAATTATTTTTTGAGTGTCCACTATGTGTCCATTATTAATATAAATGCCAATAATATACTAATAAAAACAAAAGTCCATGCTCTGAAAGAGTTTGGATTCTAGGGGGGTAGAGATAGAAATAAGCAAATAAACATATAATAGGTGAAGCTAGCGATTGATCAGATGAAGGAAATAAAGCAGGGTGAGGGTAGCGTTGGGGGTGCTGATTTAGACAATGAGATCAGTGAAAGTTCTTTGAGAAGATGACATCTGGGACCTGAATGACAAGAAAGAAGTCATGTGAAGATCTGTGGGGAGACTCTGGGGAGAGAAAATGGCAAAGACAAAGACCCAGAAGAGACACTGAGCTTCTTAACTTCCAGGAAGAGCAAGAAAGTTAGAGTAGTTAAAAGAGCTGCTGCTGGTGGGGGCATTAGGGTGGAAAGGAAGGCATAGTGGGATCACTTGGATTTTAATCTTAAGTGCGGTGGGAAGCCAGTTGTAAGTCGGTGGGGAAGGGGGCGGGGGACTTGTTCAGATGAACATTTTGCAAAACTTACTGTGGCTACTGTGGGGAGAATAGACAGGCTGGAGAACAAGACTAGAACAGAGAGATGGGTGTAAAGACCATTGCAGTAGGCCAGTGAGAGGGAATTTCAGCTTGCGCTAGAGTGACAGCACTGGAGTTGTGAGAAGTCAAGATGTGAAAAGTGATCTACTCCCATTTTGAATAGATTTAGCTGAATGCGGGAGATGAGGAAAGGAGAACTACCAAGGTTGGTTGGTAGTTGCTTTGATTTTGGGGACTGAAAGTGTGAGTACCCATAATTAACTCATACTCATTGGGAGAGGAAAGAGGAGAGGGTGGGGTGGTTACTAACTTGTTTTTGAAGACCTATTGTTGGTAACATTTGAAATAACGTGTAGAAGAAAATAAGTGTCAAGAGACTCAAGAAGCGTAAATGTTACCCTGATTTAAAACAAAGGAAATGTTTATATTTTCAGTATGTTACCTTTTAAGAAATTAGTGAAATCCTAGATTGTGCAACTATGCAGGAAATTTCTGACCATTTAGAAAGAAAGTAGTGTTCACCAGAAGCCACTGTGGGTTCTCAAAGATCTAATATTGCAAAATTAATTTCCTTCTTTTAATAGGGCAACCCTGTTATCCAATATCATGATTTGTAAAAAGTAGATTCACAATATATCATAAAATTTGATTTAGTTTACAGTATGGTAATATGTATTAATAGCTAAAGAACTGTACGTAAAGGAACTAGATTAGGGTATCTCTATCAAGCTAAAGAGACATCTGTAGTTAGGTGCCACCCTTTTATTCATTGGGGTATCCTCTTTATTATTTTTATTAAAAACTTCTATGAAAGAAGTTGAGAAAAGTAAAAGTTTGACTGCCTTTGGAAAGCATGTATCTGTACATGTACTTTAACCCATTTAATCTCATTTGGTGTTCAAGAAGCTTGTGATAGGATCTATGTTGGTCAAAACATAATGAGATAAAATTTAATAGTGTTAAAATAATTCTACTTAAAAAAACAGTAAATCCTTTTAAAAGTGGGTAAAGGACGTGATGAAACATTTTTCAAAAGAAGACATACAAGCAGCCAACAAACATGAAAAAATGTTCAACATCACTAGTCATCAGAGAAATGCAAATTAAAACCACAGCGAGATACCATCTTACACCAGTCAAAATGGCTATTATTAAAAAGTCAGAAAACAACAGATGTTGGTGAGGATGGGAAGAAGAGAGAACACTTGTATGCTGGTGGTGGAAATATAAATTAGTACAATCCTATGGAAAACAGTATATTTCTCAAACAACTAAAAATAGAATTACCATTTGACCCTGTAGTTCCACTACTAGATGTCTGTCCAAAGGAAAATAAATCAATATGTCAAAGGTATACCTGCATTCACATGTTTATCATGGCACTATTCACAATGGTAAAGATATAGAATCAGCCTACGTGTCCATTAATGGATGACTCAATAAAGAAAATGTGGTTTATGTATATATGCACATATATACACATGCCATAGAATACTACTCAGCCATAAAAAAGAATGAAATATCTTTTGCAGCAACATGAGTAGAACTAGAGGCCATTATCTTAATTGAAATAATGCAAACAGAAAGTCAGATACCACATATTCTCCTTTATAAGTGGGAGGTAAATAATGTGTATACATGGACATAGAGAATGGAATAATAGACATTGGAAACTTGGAAGGGTGCGGGGTGAGGAATGAGAAATTACGTAATGGGGACAATGTACACTATTTGGGCAATGGGTACACAAAAATCCCAGACTTCATCACTATGCAATATATTCATGTAACAAAACTGCATGTGTACCCCCTAAATCTATAAAAAAAATTATACATGTAATCTAAAAATTGGTTGGTCAATTACAGGTTTAATTTTCAACTGTCAAAATATTCTGGTTGATTTTATGTTTAGTATAAGTCAACAGTAAGGCACAGCTGCTCAAGCAAGAGGTGGTATCACCTTTAACATCATTAATAGAAGATAGTGTTCATAACCAATGAGATAATCACCCGTGAAATGTATCCTGGTCAGTTCACATAATGTCACATGTGTGTAAAATAATTGGAAGGGCCTTGACAATTTAATGTCTACAGCTGGTGAATTAGAGGATAAATCTAAACTGAGAGTTCATATAAGGAGGAGTTGTGTAGTTGGAAAAGAGAAACTTGGGGAGGATTTCAAAACAGCCTTCAAAAAAGGATCACCTTTGAGTCAGTCAGAGTCAGGCAAGAAACAGATGATGGTCTTAAAGGAAATGATTTGAGGAGAATTTAATAAAGGAAGTAGTTATAAGAATATAGACAGAGCTTGAAAACCAAGACCCCAATAAGATACCACTTCACATTAAGATAGCTACAATAAAAAAACCAGAAAATAACAAGTCTTGGTGATGATATGGAGAAATTAGAACCTGCGTACACCACCATTGAGAATGTAAAATGGGCAGCTGTTTGGAAAACAGTCGGGCAGCGCCTTAAAATGTTAAACCTCATGGGTTACTATATGATCTAACAAGTCCATTCCTAGGTATCCACCCAAGCAAAATGAAAACGTGTGTCCACACAAAAACTTATATACAATGCTCATAGCAGAATTATTCATGATAGCCAAAACATTGAAATAACCAAATATCCATCAACTGATGGGATAAATAAAATGTGGTATATCTATGCAATGGAATATTGCTAGGCAATGAAAATAAATGATGGCAAGAAGAATAGCTAATGGATGCTGGGTTAATACCTAGGTGATGGGTTGATCTGTGCAGCAAATCACCATGGCACACATTTACCTAATAAACCTGCATATCCTGCACATGTACTCTGGAACTTAAAAGTTGATGGAAAAAAGAGATACGCATAGCATAAATTTTATTATCTTAAAGAAATGATATATTGATATATGCTACAATGTAGATGAACCTTGGAAACTTTATGTTATGTGGAAGAAGCCAGTCACAAGAGAACACCTATTGTATGATTCCATCTATGTGAAATGGACATCCAGACAACCAAATGTATAGAGACAGAAAGTATATTCGTGGCTACCTGGGGATGAGAGGTTGGCAAGAAATTGGCAGTGGGGCATGGAGTTTCTTTTTGGGGTGATGAAAATGTTCAAAATTGGTGGTGATGATTGAACAATTTTGTGAATATATTAAAAGTCATTAATTGTGTGCTTTGAATGGGTGAATTGTATTATATAAACATCTCAAAAAGCTTGTTTTAAAGAAAACAAACCAAGGAGAATGAGGATTGGTGTGCTACTCTGGGGATAATGATAACAGGCTGTTGTCACCACCCCGGGTCTGAAGGAACCAGAAGAAGAGCACTGTATGGAGAGGCCCATCTGAATGGAGAGACATCACCATGCTCTGACAGTCACCTTTGAGGCAAGGCTGCAGGAATGCATGGCCTGACCTCGCTCTTCTGCTGTCTAATCTCCTCTGGTGCCTCCCATTTTCAAAACCCAACTAGAAGCCTAGAACAGGGGAATCTCTTGTGATCCATGACAGTCAGCATCCTAGGGCACCAACCTGGGCGAAGGCTCAAGCTTGCCTCTGGATATGAAGATAACTGACTTTGTGTCACTCCAAAATTGAGACCAGTAGAGGAAGGTTGGAATTCGGTGTGTTACCTCCAAATGAAGTGAATTTTGATCTCTGGAAAGAGGGTCTGACAAAATCTGAGATGGCGATGGTGAAATTACGTAGAAGATTCCCCTTTTACGTGAAGGATTGAATTACTTCCGAAGTTCCCTTGCAAACTCCATTTCTGCCTCTAACCACTGGCATATTGACACCAATTGTATTGTTTAGCCAGCTGTGATCTTGGAAATTTAAAGTTTGGGCTTTGGCTAATAGACCATTAAGTGGGTGCATTTTGATGAGAGTGAGAAAGCAAAGGGAATATTCTGAGTATGAGCTGCTCAGTTGGGATTCAACCCCACGTGAATGAATAAATTGGACTTAACTGTGGCCAGAGACAGTCTGAGGAGAGAAGTGACAGAAGAAAAAGAAAGAAGCTTGTCATCAAAGAAGATGTAGGATTTGGAGAAATAAAATTTGCCTACTTAACGATTTTACTGATTATGTATATTAGCTCTACTTTCCTTTTTAGTTTAAAATGACAGTAAAAAGACCTTAATATTCCCTGTAAGAAAATTATCATCATCTTTCATGAAGGATGTAAGAGAAGCTTGTGTGCTTTTTCTCTAGCATGTTTCACCAGGACTCCATCTCCTGGAGTGATGTAAAGAGGGTGACAGAATAGACCCCCAGGGAACCCACATCTGAATCTGTGCTATGCATCACTCCTTTTGCAGAGACAGGATCTACAGCAGGGGTATCCAGTCTTTTGACTTTCCTGAGTCATACTGGAAGAAAAGAATTGTCTTGGGCCACACATAAAATACACTAACGATAGATGATGAGCTTTAAAAAATTGCAGAAAAATCAATGTTTTAAGAACGCTGGCAAATTTCTATTTGGCCACATTCAAAGCCATCCTGGGATGCGGGTTAGACGAGCTTGATCTACAGGGATAGGATGAACGTGACATGTGAGGAGGATGGAAAGTTACTCAAATGACCATGTTAGTGGAGATGCTGTATCCAGCAACTCATGGCTTGCAGGCTACTTACGTTGAAGACGTTTGAGAAGTTATTTGATGACTTTTATGGTTTTCTAAAATTGGTACTCCTACTTTGTGCCATGTTTTATATCTACTACATTAAATATATACCAGTATAATCATTTACATGGCCCTATGCCAAAATACAGAAACGAAGATGCTCATTTACAAATGTGGACAATGTCCAAATAAACCACTGATATGCCCTGCCAACTTAAATGGATGTGGGATTTGGAAGAAATACTCAAGCCTGTGGAAATATAGTTTTCTCTTTTTTTCTGGACCTTCAGCTATATCTCAAATACTTGATTAAAGATTACTTGGATTTTTAGAAATTACATAATTCCCCTGCCTCAATATTTTTTACATTTATTATTTACTAAAGTCCAATAGTTTTAGATTTCTCGTTCTTTATTTTTACAATTGCTATTTTAATTAACTTGCAAGTTAAATAAATTGTTGATATATTGTATGGATCCTGGGGTAGGAGATTGTAAAAAAGCTATTGTTCTGACAGGTATTCCCCAAGTATATGACAAGTACCCAGGAGTACACATTTCTCAATTCTTGCCAATTTCATATGTTTATGTATGTTGTTTTGTTCTTCAATGTTGTTTATTTAATATAGAGGGAAAGCAATTTTTCTATTTGTAAGATGTTTCCATGAAGCATCTGACCTTAGTGTTATAAATATTTATGAATAACATAGGATTGATAATAGTATTAATTGCACTTACATTTAATACATATAATACACAGGGCCTGGTTTAAGATTATAAAAGTAAAATGTAAAGCCCAGAACCTAGTAGGGTTTAATAAAAGACAGCTATGATGATGATGATAGTGATGACGTGATGATAATGATTGTAAAGTAGTAGGCAATTATCAAAGTTAATTTACTATAATAATTTTGGGAAAGTTAGGTAGAATAAATCCTCGCTTAACATTGTCAATAGACTTGAAAACTGCAACTCTCAGTGAGACATATAATGGAACCAATTTTTTTTCTCATTAATGTTGTAATGAAATGAAGTTGAACTAAATAATATTATTTGAGGATGTACTATACTTCATTTAGCTTAAAATCACAGTTTCCAAAATCGATCAAAAATGTTAAGTGAGAGGTTACTGTAGTTAGTAAAAATTTTAAAACATTTAATCTTTTAAATTTATTTTTAAAATGCTACATAAATCTCTTTGTGTGTGTGTGTGTGTGACAAGGTCTTGCTCTGTTGCCCAGGCTGGAGTGGCACAATCACAGCTCACTATAACCTCTACCTCCTGGGATCAATTGATCCTCCTGTCTCAGCCTTCTGAGTAGTTGGGACTATAGGCATGCACCACCGTGCCCAGCTAATTTTTTTGGTAGAGATGAGATTTCACTATGTTGCCCATGCTGGTCTCAAACTCCTGGGTTCAAGTGATCTTCCCACCTCAGCCTAGGCATGAGCCACCATGCCCGGCTGCCATATAAATCTTAAAGACAAAACATCAAATTTAGAATGTACTCAGCATGACGTCCCAACATACCCTCAGAACCAAAAGTGTACGTTTCTTTGCCATTCCTGGAAAGGTGTGAGACACACATGTGCAGGGATGTTGCTAACATTTATTTCTCTGGATTATCTTAACTCTAGTTGTATATCAGATGCTCCTGACATACAATGGGGTTACGTCCTGATAAAACCACTGTAAATTGAAAATATCATTAAGTCAAAAATGCGTTTAGTAAACCTACCTTACTAAACATCATAGTTAGCCTAATTTACCTTAAATGTACTCAGAAAACTTACATTAGCCTACAGTTTGGCAAAATCATCTAACACAAAGGCAATGTTGTAATAATGGATTAAATATCTTATGTAATTTATTGATTACTGAAAGTGGAAAACAGAATGGTTTTGTACCATCATAAAGTCGAAACTTCGTAAGTGGAATTGTAAGTTGGGGACAGTCTGTACTGTGTTTTCTCTTACATACACATATCTTTAATAAGGTTTAATTTAGAAATTAGGCACAATAAGAGATTAACAGCAGTAACAAATAATAAAATAGAACAATTATAACAATATACCATAATAAAATTATGTGAATGTGGTGTCTCTCTCTCTCTCTCTCTCTTTCTCTCTCAAAATATCTTAGGTACTAGATTCACCTTTCTTCTTGTGATGATGTGAGATGGTACAATGCCCACGTGATGAGATGAAGCGAGATAAATGCCGTCGGTATTGTGACATAGTGTTAGGCTACTATTGACCTTCTGTGTTGCAGAATCTGTGTAACCATCCCTTGTTTCCAGTAAATGGCTTGGTATTACTCGTTTCAGGAGATCCCTTGCTGAAATTTTCATTTAAGCTCAATTCTTTGAGGGGCAACACATTCCCATGAGTTGGAACTCATTTCTATTCATGTCTTCCACCCCCAAAGTTCATAGCCTTTTTCATCTTAACTAGGCACCTATCATGCACTGTAGCCATAACGCTTGCTGTTCGAGGTGCAGCAGTAAAACGAGCATGAATTTCTTTTTCCTTCTTTGCAATTTCACAGATAAATTAGTTGTTACTGTGGACCTTAGCAGCCTCTGCATAAGATTTTTTTTCTTAAGAATTTTCACCTTTTCACTTTTTAAAGGAAGCACTTTACACTTTCTCTTTTGCGTATCCAAATTGCCCGCATCACTATGATTCTTGTGCTTTGGGCACATTGTGAGGTACCATAAGGCAGGAGTCCCCAATTCCTGGTTGGCAGACTGGTATCAGTCCGTGACCTGTTAGAAACAGCCATACAATAGGAGGTGAGCAGCAGGTCAGCGAGCATTACCACCTGGGCTCTGCCTCCTATCAGAGCAGCCATGGCACTAGATTCTTGTAGGAGCGCAAACCCTATTGTGAACTGTGCTTGCAAGGGATCTAGGTTGTGCACTCCTTATGAGAATCTAACGGTGTTAGTTTGTTCTCATGCTGCTATGAAAAAATACCTGAGACTGGGTAATTTATAAAGGAAGGAGGTTCAACTGACTCACAGCACTGCATGGCGGGAGAGGCCTCAGGAAACTTACAATAATGGCGATAGAGGAAGAGGCACATCTTACATGGCAGCAGGTGAGAGAGAAGTGCCAAACAAAGGGGGAAAAGCCCCTTATAAAACCATCAGATCATGTGAGAACTCACTATCACGAGAACAGCATGAGGATAACTGCCCCTGTGATTCAATAACCTCCCATAGGTTCCCTTCCATAACACTTAGGGTCTATGGGAGCTACAATTCAAGATGAGATTTGGGTGAGGACACAGCCAAACTATATCACTAATGCCTGATGATCTGAGGTGGTACAGTTTCATCCTGAAACCATTCCCCAAGTCCCAGTACCCCCCAACCAGTCCATGGAAAAACTGTCTTCTACAGAACTGTGCCAAAAAGTTTGGGGACTGCTGCCATAAGGGTTCCTTGAACAGAAGCATGGTGATAGCATGGGGTGGATCAGATAACCAAGCTGCTACTAAGTGACTAACAGGCAGGTGGCATAGACAGTGGGGATTTGCTGGACAAAGGGGGGAGTCATGTCCTGGGCAGGACAGAGTGTGGGACAGCAGGATAATTTTATTATGCTACTCAGAATGTCACACAATTGAAAACTTATGAATTATTTCTGGAATTTTCCATTGAACATTTTTGGACGATGGTTGACTGTAGGTAGTAGAAACCACAGAAAGCAAAATCATGGTTAAGGGAGGACCAATGTAACTGCATATGTGGACAGTGAATTTAGTTGCTTATGATTTATCTGTATAGAATTAACTTTAAGGAATTATCTCTATTAAAAACAAATGGTTACATAAAGGTACTTGTGGATTTAAAGACCATCATCAAAGACAGTGTCAGTTCTGCTGTATCTTTTAAATAAAGACTCATTTGGGCTGGGTGCGGTGGCTCACACCTATAATCCCAGCTCTTAGGGAGGGAGAGGTGGAAGGATAGCTTGAATCCAGGAGTTGGTGACCAGCCTTGGCAATATAGGGAGACCCCATTCTTAATCAGTTATAATCAATAAATTCATACATACATATTCATTTGAAACCTGCCACTTGTAGTGGTCAGAGCTAGGACAAATCTTATTTGGGGATATACATTTCTTTTACATGGCAACCTCTTTTCTAAACTCCAGACACACATATCCACATGACTACCTGTTAGCTCTGCTTGGCACATGCAAAACTGATATTTTCATGTGTCCCTCAGACTTGCTCTCCCTGAAGTCTTTCCCTCTTCAGTTAAGGGGAAATCTATTCTTCCCATTGCTCAGAACCAAAACCTCATTATCATCCTTGACTCCTCTCTCTCGCTTTTACTCCACGTCTAACTTCAACAAAACTACCTTCAAAATAGTTCCAGAATCTGAGCACCTCTCCTTACCTCCACTATTTCCTGTCTGGTCAAGCCACCATAACTTCTCATTGTGGCTATAGGCTCCTAACGGGACTTCTCCTCTACTGGCTCGTTTTTAGTCTTCTCACATCTGGTGGCCAGGGTAAACCTTTGAAGTGTAAATCAGATTAGTCAGATGTCATCCTGTGCTCAGTGCCCTCCAGCGGCTTCCTACTTCAGGGGAGTCCTTACTACGACCCTTGAGGAGCAGAGTCAGCCCTTACCCCCTTTCCTCACTGACTTCCCCTTCTGCCATTTTCCTCCGTACCTTCTTTCCTCACTGACTTCCCCTTCCGCCATGTTCCTCCCTACCGCGCTAACATACTGCCTGTTGCTCTTTCTCCTATGTGGTGGAAGCCACCAACTGTCTTGGGGCCTTTGCTCTCCTGCAGTTTCCTTCAGCCTGTAGTGGTCGTAGTGGTCTCTGCTCTGATAACCGCGTGACTCATTCCGACAGTGTCTTCCAATCTTGACTCAAATGGCAGTTTCTTACGGAGGACCTCCCGTGTACTACCAAACACTTGCTTTTCTCCCTCACTTTAATTTTCCTCCTTAGCACTTCCCTAACTTAATGTGTGTATATGCATATGTTTATTTATCTTGTTTGTTTTTGGTCTCTCTGAGTAGAATATTAGCTGCATGAGGGCAAGGAACTTGGTCTGTTTTGTTTACTGGTCTATGTCTGGAGCCCAGGATAGTTCCTCGCAAATGGAACAATACTTGTTGTGTACATGAATAATCTCAGGCCGATTTTGGCTGGTGTTCTGTATTTATGGTCAGAGAAGTCATAAATAATGCACATTGTTTTCTTTTTGAATTCCATGTAGGAAGCTTTGGGGTTAAAGTCAAATTCTTTAGTTATTTTTAGTATTCATTCCTACTGTCCCTGAAGTTTTTCTCTGCTGTGATACATCTATCACATCCCTATTAATTAACCACCGTCTTTTGAATTTATTTATCCAACTTGATATTTGAACACAAAACTATGTGTGGGTCACTGTATGAGGCTCATAAGAGACATGATCCACCTTTTTAAAGACTTCTCCAATTTTGTGAGTAAGGCAAGCTAGCAAATAATCCACATAGAAGAGCAATTTCTAAATATAAGAGAGAGCTGTTTAAGGAGGCATTCATCGAATACTAACTGAGATTTTTTTAGAAAAATATGCTCTCACCCCATCCACTGGCTAAAAGGTGGGAATACGTGACTTGGGTATTTTAAAAACGATTTTCCATGTGATTTAATTAATCCACACAACCACCCATTAAGAACTATTGATGTAACAGACGTGTGTATGTACTATGCTTTCAGACAAACACACCTTCTGTCTTATTTATCGGGGCCTGCCTAGTACTCTCACTGTATAATTGAAAGTTTGCTAACTGAAAGAAACATTCTAAAATCTATCAACTTTAGGGTAACAGTCTAATTGATATTAAAAGTAAATATACATATTTAACTATACTTATTTCCTCATTATGAAACAGGGTGTTTTTATTGTTTTGGATTTTCCGTTGGTCAGTGAGTAAAGCCACAACTTGATCTGCAGTCGTGTCTGGTGTTTTGGGTATTTGCCATGGCCAGGCTGCACTTTTACATACTTCCAAAGATAAGGTCTTCACACTAGTAATGCATGCCCTCCCTAGGCCACACTGTTCTTGTGCATTCTACTTGGGAGTACCCCTTAGGTAAGGATTACAGTAGTGCAAAGTCTGCACTTACTTTGTTGCATCTTGTCCTGTAGATGCCCCCCTTGGAAGTTTTATTTGTTTCAAATTTGGGTGGAGATTTTAGGGACTTCTTTTTTTGATTAACTGACTGTTGCAGAATACAGTTAGAAATACGAAACTCTGATTTTATTTTCCTCTTCATATGAACTGTGCTGTAGATGATTTGATATCATTGTCAATTTGCAGCCAAATTCTTTGGTTTTCCTCAGTTTACTCATTTATGCATTCTGCCCTCCTTTAAAAATATATATATATATATCAAGAACTCTGGGACAATTGAAATACTTGCCCTTGAAAATAAAAGCAACATGAGGCTCAGCCCAGAGATGGGGTTTATCTCTGGGTTCTATGAGTTTGATGCACACTAATTTACTAGTGCTGGAACCAAATGGGTTGAAAATCCTTGTTTTCCCACCAGATGGGTTATTTTAAAATATCACAAAACTTCTGAGGTTATTTACATTACAAATGTGCTTCTTCACACACATCAAGAATTGAGTACCATGTTTTGACAGTAACTCCTTTATGAAATTATATGTTGCGCAAGTGGAGTAAAATTCAAGTCATTCTCAAGGGAGCAGGCTTATGAATCTGGATGAGGTCACACCTCTTTAAAGATGCAGTTTGATAATCCGACATCAAAACAAAGGAATTCTGTTAATCCTCTCACAAAAGTGCAAATTGCTAATCAGATCCCTGGGCTGGGCTGGCAGCTTGGTAAACAATGAGCTTGGCAGAAGAGCAACTTTGGGCGGATAGATAGCTGAGAAGCTTGGGATACCAACTTTGCCCCTATGTTAGCCCAGTTGGGTCTGTTGTTTCGAAACAATTACGTGTGTCAATGGAGGTGGTTCTTGCAGTTATTGTGTTCTTGTGCTTTTCTCCCTCCATGTTAATGATGATGCAAATCAATCTTCCTGTCTTTCATTTCACTTCACTGGTGTATAGGCTACTATGCCCCTATATTCTTTTCACTTGGATGCATGTGTCTTTTGAATTTTCATTACACATTCCTCTACAAGCCCAGAGGATTTTCCCTCCCTCCCATAAATAGTGTGGTGGTATTTGAAAAAGGAAGAATAAATCTAAATCCATCTGAAGAAAAAAAAAAAGAATCTTCTAGAAGTTGTAATAATTAAGACACTTTTTTTTTTAAAGTGCTAAAAATCCAATTTGAGGCAGTTTAAGAAATAAGCCTGGAATTTGTTGGGTAAAGGAATACAAGGAAGGCAAATAACCAAGGAGGGGAAAGGACAGGAATGTAGTTGGGCCTCAGGAACAGTTGGAACCCGGGAGTCACACTTTGTCAGGACTTGATCCCTTTCTCTTGTCTCTGTGTCACTTTGAATGTCGGCTTCACTGTTTCTTGCTGCAATAGAGATTTCTCCATATGGGAGGAAATGTCACCGTTGATGACAGCGCTGGAATTTTATAGCTCACTGCTTTATCCATTCTCCTTAAATCAGATATCATAAGGAAGGACTCTGATTGGCTTGGATTAGATCAGGTGCCTGTTCTGGACAAAGCAGCCATGTTATATAACCTCATTTGCTAGAGGATAGAGGGTGCATGCTATCCGTCATGCTATCTTCTTCACAATGATTGAAATACGTAACCAGCCTGAAACATTCTAAAGCCTGATGATTGCATTAGCACGTAGAGTTATTTTGTTCATCTCAACACCACTCTTTTAACTTTCACTCTTTTTGGCCTTTTTGGCGTTTCCAACTTTCACTCAAACATGACTAAGAGTTAACTTGAAAGTGAGAAATACAACTTCTTCATTTTAAAAGGGGGCTCTCATTAAGAGAGTGCACTGTTTTGAATACTTTCAGCTAATTTCCTGTCAGAGAGGGTGCATACATTATTTGGGTGCAGTGTATGTTGGAAAGGAGCAAAATTTAAACTTTTGATTGTGGAGGCGTACTCCAATGGGTAAGAGCTGTGTGCTTTTGCTGTAGGACAGTATGGGCTGCAGTTGGCATATCGGTTTTCAGTCAGATGAATGATGCGGAACATGACAAATCTACATCTGTAAGGGGAGAAATGCGTCAAAGGTAGAGGTTTGGGGCAGAGGATGGCTGGCCCGGTGGGGCCACGTTACCCACAGCCAAAGCTTTTCGAATAAGAGCACTGTCTTTTTAAAAGCAACAGGGGGTGCGGATTGAGGGAGTGCTCACAGCGGTAAGTATAACACAGCTGTGCTCTGTTTATGCTTCGGCTACAATAAAAAAGCTATAAAATGTGAGATGTCATAGCTCCACTTTGCTTTATTTATACTATTTCCTCTGAGCTCTGTCACACTGCACATTCATCTGCTAAGTTGCAGCAAGAATGGAGATTAAAATATCACAGCTCAAAATAGGAGTCAAGCGGAAGGAGATTCATCATAGCCCTATTAAAAATATGTAAATATGGGAATGAAGTCATTTTAAAGCTATACAGTGCTCCTCCTTTATGAGTTAAGATCCCTTGAGCAAGTGATGGGCTATGCCAAGGACAGAGCTAGGGGAACTTGTTCTCTCTTCCGCAATGGAAACCCTTTTAAGATGAAAGGCTGTTTGAATTGCAAATTATGTATGTTTTTCTATAATCAGAACCAAGTTAATAATGGCTGGAAATCTGATGCAAAATGGAACGAAAAAGAGTTTTGGGAATCAAGATTGTATGTTGTTCATTTGGTTAGAATTTTTTCAATTAATACATGGAATCTCCTTTTAGACCCCAGTTATTAATGAAATTTGGGAAACTTTCAAAAGTATCCCTGGATAGGGAAGCTCTAAGAAGGAAACTGATACACAAAGACAAAATTTGACTTTCCACAGCTCAACTATCAGTGATGAAGCTAAGGCTGGAAGCTAGGAATTCTACCTAAAACTTTGCCAGTAAAATTACTTCTTTTAGGATTTCCGCATCTCTAGTCCCCACAACAATTTATTTACCTCTGTTGTTTACATGGTGTGCTTAGGCGAGTAAGGAATGGAATTTTTACATGAAAAGTCTGGAATACCTCATATGCGTTTTACACGCTTTTTATGCTCTCCTTGCCTAGCTGTTGAGTAGCTCTTGATCTTTTGACCTTCTGATTTTCCAAATGTTCTATTGCTATTGTGGTAATAGTGAAGGCCAGCACTCATTAGGGGCTTATTGGTTACCAGGGATGGTACTAAGTGTTTGATGTGAGGATCACAACAACCACATGCAGTAGGTATTATTGTTTCTCAGACTTTACAGATGTGGAAACTGAGGCATGAGATTACACAGCTAGTAAGTGAGAACAGGAATTCAAACCAAGCAGTCTAATTTCAGAGCCTGCATTCTCAACCCCTGTTGTCTTTCCAAAAATATGTATTAGGAAGACAGTGGAAGGAGCACAGGGCTGGAAAAGAGGGTACTTGGGTTCCAGGCACAGTCCTGCCACTGCCCTAAGTCAACTCATTTTTCTTATCTTTAGAATAAAATGAGCACATGATTATGTCTTCCAATTTCAACTTTGCATCTATGCACTGATACCTCAGGAAAATAAATTTTCAGTAACATTCTTCTGCATTCTTACTTAGTTTTAGTTTCAGAAATAGTTATGTTAAATATTTGTAATGTACAGTGATTCTAGAATTTTGTTTGTCGTGTACTTTTCATTTTGTTTTAATTGAATTCTTTTGGATGCAATGAATAGGGGGAGCAGGGCTGGCTGAAGACTTTCTAGCTGTGTGAACTGGAGCACATTTCTTCATCTCTCTGTGCCAGTTTTCTCATCTATAAAATGAATATAATAAAAGTGCCTTTCCCTATCAGTGTCTGTTGGAAAGGAGCAAAAATTAAACTTTTGATTGTGGAGCCATATTCCAATGGATAAGGGCAGTGTGCTTTTGCTGTAGGACAGTATGGGCTGCAGTTGGCATACTGATTTTCAGTCAGATGAATGATGCGAAACATGACAAATCCACATCTGTAAGAGGATAAATGCGTCAAAGGTAGAGGTTTAGGGCAGAAGATGGCTGGCCTGGTGGGGTCATGTTGAGATTATGCCTGTAATCCCAACATTTTGGGAGGCTGAGGTGGGAGATCGCTTGAGGCCAGGAGTTCAAAACCAGCCTGGTCAACACGGGGAAGCCCCATCTTTACAAAGAAAATTCAAAAAATTAGCTGGGCATGGTGGCACACACCTAGAATCCTAGCCACTCAGGAGGCTGAGGCGAGAGGATCACCTGAGCCTGGGAGATCAAGACTGCAGTGAGTCTTAATTACATCACTACACTGCAGCCTGGGTGACAGAGTGAGACTCTGTTAAAAAAAAAAAAAAGTACCTCTCCCATAGCATTGTTCTGAGAATTAAGCCAGGTAACACATGACAATGCTTAGCACATTGCCTACTCATAGGAGCTACTATAAAATATCTAAATGTTTGCTGTTACGATTATTATTGACCATCTGAGTCTCACTTACCATCGCTGTCTCTCCATGCTACCAGTTCTCCTACCACAATTGGTAAATTGTTTAGCTTTCTGGTGCCTATATTCATGAATTTGCAGGTTTAAGATGCCATCAGATGTTACCATCTACTTAAGATAGAAATATTAGGGCAGGATGGAACTTTAGAGGTTGTATAGACCAGCTCTTTCATGTGATTAATATAATACCCTGAAAGATCAAGTGATTTATCCAAGAACTTTCAGCTAACTGGTAGACCACAGAGATATGGCCCATGGATTCCAGCTGTGGGTTCCAATGCAACACTGCTACCTCCATAGGTACCCTGCTACCTCTGTGTTAGATTAAAAAATGTGAAAGTTCTCGGAATTTGTAAAAGGAGCAATGACGCACATTTTAAAAGTTTAAATTAGGCAAGTTGCCATAGTATCTCAGATTTATGACAGTTTTAGATTTTAGATTGTGCATCTCTTTGGCAGACTTCAGAAGAGGATGCTAGGAAATAAGCTTTAGGCTGGCAGGACTTAGAAGTGGTCATCTTTCTTATTGAATCTTAGGAAATTGAAGTGCTTGGTTCCTTTTGTATGTTGAGTGAGATAACATGTAATTTTCAGTAGCATGGGAAGAAGTAGACCTGATATACTTAAAGAAGGTGGAAAGAAGAAAAGACTTTTTAATAGTGGTTGGAGTAATTTAAATAGGGAAATATTTGATAAAATAGTGTGATAATTTTTGAGACACATCTAATGGGGTCAAAATTCATCCACTTTAATATACAAAGAAAAATAGAGCTGTTTTCATAATGTATTCTCACTTTTTTTTTTGTTTTTGAGACAGAGTTGCACTCTCGTTGCCCAGGCTGGAGTGCAGTGGCATGATCTTGCCTCACTGCAACCTTTTCCGCCTCCTGGGTTCAAGCAATTCTCCTGCCTCAGCCTGTCAAGTAGCTGAGATCATAGGTGCCCACCACCGTGCCCAGCTAATTTTTTGTATTTTTAGTAGGGATGGGGTTTCACCATGTTGGCCAGGCTGGTCTTGAACTCCTGACCTCAGGTGGTCCACCTGCCTCGGCTTCCCAAAGTGCTGAGATTACAGGCGTGAGCCACCGTGCCCAGCCTTATTCTCACTTCTGAGCCCCCACCTTACTGGGCAGGTTGAAAGGGAATAAAAAATGAATACAAAATAGCTGTGTCAAATCCTCTCTGTGTATTTGTTTTCCCATATCCCTGTTCAGGCCCTGGAGTAGGATGGGGTGAAGGAGGGGCCTAGGATACAAAATGTAAAGAGACAGCACTCTCAGGTGCCAACCCTGCACCCACAGGGCCCTGAGAGCAATGATGCCTCTTTTAATTGTGTGTCCCCCTAGGGGCTGCACCAATCTCACCCTAGTGCAGGCTCTGCCTCTGTCCCAACTAAAGAAACCATCTTTGGGGGAGGCTGTATCACTGTGGCTACAGCTGGGAGTGTGGGCTGTCACATGTATTCATGCTGATCCTTGAGTTGACCTCTGTGTCCTTCCTGGATTCTGCACCCTAATCTGGTCTCTACCCGGAGGGGCTCTGTCCTTGTTGGATCAGCTGCTGATGCAACTGGCCCCCCCTGGACTTTGAGCCAGTGAATCTGTTGCTGACCTACCATTTCCTTTGGACTTGAGGTTCCCCTTTTTCTCCCCATCCCAGGGCTTCCTCAGTCTTCCTCTGTTTTGTGCATGTATGTGAATGTGTGTGTGTGTGTGTGTGTGTTTGTGTGTATGGTGGTGTGGAGAGGGCAGAACAGAGCATAGTACTTTTCAGTTTCCTGCACATGTGCACCAACTGCAAGGAATAAATAACCAACTCTTACTCAGTCAATCCAGACGTTTTCCTTCCTTTAGCAGTGGTTTTTTTTTCTCTCTCACCAGATTAGATGGATACAAGGCTAAAAACAGGGATTCCCAGGCAGTCCTGTGCTCTCACTACCACCCTCAACTCCTGCCATCAAGAAAGGTCCATGAAAGAGGACTGTCAGCCCACAGGGCCGTGGATTCCTTTGTGCCACTCATAGGCTTCTGTACCACTGCCCTGGAAGCCAAATATTAATACCGATATGAAAAAAGCCTGAACCCCACCTCTGAGTTCTTCATCCCTTTTCTACCTCTTTGTTTGCCCAAAATTCTTTCCTCTTCCTCCCTAGGTGTGTGAGAGCTCCCACACTGGCTGTTTATGATCTGCATTTTGCTTTTGTTTTGTAAAGGGACATATTTTGGAGATCTTCACTGCTTTTTACTCTCAAATTCTGTCGTTCGAGTTTGTTATCTAAGATTTTCAAAAGTTAGCTCTGAAACTCAAAGCTGATTAGTGGCCCTTTAGTTCTAGATGGTGGCCGACCTCTTCTTGAAAGGATAAAGGCCATTAATCTAGGGACAACAAGAATAAGACTTACATGATATGGAACTGCATCTGGAAATATTTCAGACAGTAACATATCTGTTACAAGTGGCAGTCACCTTAATTTTATAAACAAATAATTTCAATATTCCTTTAGTCATAGTTTAAGAATCTGTATCTATATGTACTTATATATAGATATCTATATATATCCATTTTGATATCTGTGTATGTGTGTATATCTATACACCCATATGCATATATCAAAATATAACATTCTACTTTATAAATGTAATATAATTATGATTTGTCAACCAAAAATAATATCAATTTTAAAATAAGAATATATTTATTGTGGTGGTATAGATGCAACTTCAACCCATTTGCCTGTTATACCTTGCATATGTTTAAGAAAACTAAGTTTCTTTAAAGAATGCTAAATTCACCTAACACAGAATTTAGCATATCGTACACATTGAAATATTGTATAAATGAATGAATGACTTTATCTTGAAGGTCATTTAAGTTGGTCATTTTGAGCAGGGACACAACACGGTAAAATTGGTGTTTTATAAAAAATATGATAGTGCTGTAGTAAGTGAATAGAAAGAGAATGAGATAGGGAACAACTGTAGGAACATATTCTAAACATATTCTAGAACAACTACTGGAAGAGATTCCTTTTCAATGATCCCCACACTCCAAATACTTAGACTTTGCACTGGACATACGGTCGTTTACCAAGTCTGTTTTTTTCTTCCTCTTGACACTGGGTCTTAGGTCTGTCACCCAGGTTGGAGTGCAGTGGTGCATTCTCACCTCACCACAGCCTCCACTTCCCAAGCTCACACCATCCTCCCACCTTAACTTCCCAAGTAGCTGGGACCACAGGCCTGTGCCGCCATAGCCAGCATATATATATATATATATATATATATATATATATGTGGAGATGGGGTTTTGCCATTTTTCCCAGGCTGGTCTTGAACTCCTGAGCTCGGGTGACCCGCCTTGGCCTCCCAAAGTACTGGAATTACAGGCATGAGCCACTGCACCCATACCCAAGTCTGTTTAAAGAAGCAGCAATTAAAAAGTCAGGAAACAACAGATGCTGGAGAAGATGTGGAGAAATAGGAACGCTTTTATACTGTTGGTGGGAGTGTAAATTAGTTCAGCTATTGTGGAAGACAGTGTGGTGATTCCTGAAGGATCTAGAACTAGAAATACCATTTGACTAGCAATCCCATTACTGGGTACATACCCAAAGGATTATACATCATTCTACTATAAAGAGACATGCACATGTATGTTTATTGTGGCACTGTTCACAATAGCAAAGACTTGGAACCAACCCAAATGCCCATCAATGATAGACTGCATAAAGAAAATGTGGCACATATACACCATGGAATACTATGGAATACTATTCAGCCATAAAAGTGGAATACTATGCAGCCATAAAAAAGGATGAGTTCATGTCCTTTGCAGGGACATGGATGAAGCTGGAAACCATCATTCTCAGCAAACTAACACAGGAACAGAAAACCAAACACCGCATATTCTCACTCATAGGTGGGAGTTGAACAGTGAGAACACATGGACACAGGGGTAGGGGGCATCACACACTCGGGCCTGTCAGGGGGTCAGGGGGGTGGGGGAGAGATAGCATTAGGAGAAATACCTAATGTAGATGACGGGTTGATGGGTGCGGCAAACCACCATGGTGCGTGTATACCTATGAAACAAACGTGCACGTTCAGCACATGTACCCCAGAACTTAAAGTATAATAATATGAAAAAAGAAGCAGCAACTACCACTTACTTCAGAAAGACCTAAGAAAAGTTGGACATAATTTACTGTGTATTTGAGTTCATTTCTCACAGGAGGTAGGCAGTTGACTTTTCCAAATGATCTCTCTTTTTTTCTTTTCTTTTCTTTTCTTTTTTTTTTTTTTTCCTTTTAAGATAGAGTCTCACTCTGTCACCCAAGCTAGAGTGCAGTGGCACGATCTCGGCTCACTGAAACTTCCACCTCCTGGGTTCAAGTGATTCTCCTGCCTCAGCCTCATGAGTAGCTGGGACTATAGGTGTGTGCCACCATGCCCAACTAATTTCCATATTTTTAGTAGAGACGAGGTTTCACCTTGTTGGCCAGGATGGTCTCGAACTCCTGATCTCAGGTGATCCGCCCGCCTTGGCCTCCTGAAGTGTTGAGATTACAGACGTGAGCCACCACGCCTGGCACAAATGATCTCTTTACATACAACTTAGTACCTTGTTTTGTATTTGTTATTCAGAGTGGGTACAAGAATTGTCTTGTTTCAGGAATAGCAATCTGGGGTCTATATGGTTAAGGAAATGTAGCCCATAACTGACTCCTGTTTTCAGGGTGAAAGACTAAAGAGAAGTTAATATAAGACTTGCAGAAGCTTGTGATCCTGTATAACATATTGTCACAAATTTAGTGGCTTAAAACAGTGCCCATATATTGGCTCACAGTTCTGAAGCTTAGAAATCCAACACAGCCTGGCTGGGTTTTCTGTTCAGGGTATCATGAGGCTAAAATCAAGGTTGTCCAGGCTGAGGTTTTGTCTGTGGCCCTGGGGTGGAAAAATCTGTTTCCCGAACTTATACTTGTTTTTGGCAGAATTCAGCTCTTTGTGTTTTTAGGACTAAAGTTTTTGCTTCCTTGCTGGCTGTTAGCTACGGCTTGTCCATAGGCCCTAAAGGCTGCTATATTCCTTGCCGTGTGTACTTTGTATTCTGAAGACATCAGTGGTGTGCCACATCCTTCTCGTGCTTCAGATCTCCATCTTCTCTTTGACTTCTCTTTGATTTCTAGACTAAAATGTAAAAGACAGATGCAATCGATTAGGTAAGAGTCATGCAGATAATCTGACTCAAAATCGCCTGTGTTATATAACCTGTCCACGGAATAAAATGCATTATAGTCACATTCCTGGGCATTATGCTGAGCATATTCAACATTTCAGTAGGATCTTTGGGATGGTCTTACTATTATGTCTACCAAATTGTTACTTGTTTAAAAAAATTAACAAGGCTGTAAGCAATCTCTTGCAGGGAACAACCAAACCACTTAGGAGAAGCACAAGGAATATGTGATTTAACTAATATTTTGTTAGAAAACCAGTCATTTTGTTGTTGTTGTCTTTTGACAGAATCTTGCTCTGTCATCCAGGCTGGAGTACAATGGCACGATCTTGCCTCACTGAAACCTCTGCCTCCTGAGTTCAAATGATTCTCCCACCTCAGCCTCCCGAGTAGCTGTGATTACAGGCGCATGCCCCCATGCCTGACTAATTTTTGTATTTTTAGTAGAGGCAGGTTTTCACCATGTTGGCCAGGCTGGTCTCGCACTCCCAGCATCAGGCGATCCACTTATCTTGGCCTCCCAAAGTGCCGGGATTATAGGCATGAGCCATCGTGCCTGGCCAAAACCAGTACATCTTTTAATGAAGTTTATTGTCTAACATCTGACCTTGACAGATCTATTATTAATAATCTTTAGAAATTTCACTTGTGTGATTCATTCATTTCTAAATGTTACTACCGTTCACATTACCAAAACAAAACAAAAAACCCAAAACAATTTCTTTATCTATCATTGGGAATAGGGAAGGAATGGCTTTTACTGTTTGTGTGAGAAAAAATAAGCAATGGGATGTAATTTATATGTAAATATCAAGTCAAAGTGAATTTTAACAGTGAGGTCTTTGTTAATCAGTTCACTTGAGTGGTGAAGTAAGCTAGCTTTCAAAGCTTTTTGGACTTTCTAGATTTAAAGAAGGAAGGTGGGCAAGTTTAACTAACTCTACAGTTAATGTCAGGGTTAGAGGAAGCCAGTTCTCTGCACAATATAATCCCCACTTTTGACATCAATTGCAGGTTTTGGGGGTTCCCAAAACCATCCTTGGCTTCAGCAATTGGCTTGAAAGACTCAGAATGCATTGAAAGCTGTTATACTCACAGTTATGGTTTAAGAAGAGGATACAGATTAAAATCAGAAAAGAGAAGAAATATGTAAGGTAGAGTCTGGGGAATTATCAGAGACAGAGCTTCTCTTGTCTTCACCATGGAGTCAGGATATGTCACTTTCCTGGCATCGATGTGTCACACAGAGCATTGCCAACCAGGGGAGCTCACTTGAGCCTTTGGTGTCTGGAGATTTTACTGGGACTTGACTACATACTGTCCCCTACATGGCTGACCTTTAGTCTCCACCCCCTTTTGAATGTTGGTATTGGGCTGATAGTTTTAGTTTCTGGTCCCTCTGAGAGGCAAAACTGATACTGCTTGGCCCAAACCACCCATTGTAAATCACATTGTTAGACTGTTCAGTGGCCAAAGCCTTCAGCCAAACAAACACACTCCTATGACATTTTGAGTTCAGGAGATCACGTTCTCATAGCTGAAGGCAAATGCCCATCTCTTTGGCCAAGGTTAATTCTTCCCTCCACTAATGAGGAGGGAAGGGGGAAGATGAAGACAGTATACTGTGTGTCAGACAGCATGCTAGGCATTGTTTCCTTTAAGCCTTTGAACAACATTATTAGAAAGAGACTACAGTTACCCTTAGTTTACAGACAGCTGGATTTAGCAAGATTAAGTAATTTTATCCAACACTATATACATAGTGTGGTGGAACCAGGGTTTGTACCTCTGTTGGCCTAACTCCAAAGGACGTCTCAGACACTTCGCTGGGTTGCTTCCACCAAAACTGAAAGAGTATAATGATATGTAATATAATGACCATTTAGAAGCAATTATTCTCAAGAACTGAGTTTTCAGAATAAAATTGTCATTTAGATTTATAAGAATGTGCAGTGCTCGTTTAATAATGTAGGATATAGAGGAAGAAGGTTGATATATGGATGGTTACTTCATTGAATTCATGCCTTCCAAATGGAATCCAATCAGCACTGTACCATTTCATGAATTGAAACTCATTTATGGGGTGTGTGTTTTATCCCAGGTGCCGTGCTGGCCATTGGTGACCCAAAGATGATGAAAAATATGTTCCTGCCCACGAGGAGTTAGCGACCTACTGGGGTATGTACAATGCTTATTTTGTTATTTTTAATAGGATGTTTGTGTTAAGTATTGTGTAGAGAGCTAATATGTAAAAAGTATTTGGCAAAGAAATTTTGCAAGTATTTGGCACAATTTTTCCTTTTACTGAATGTACTAATGCTAAAAAAGTTGATAAGTTGGAGATTGTTGCTCATATAACCAAATCTATTAAAAACAGGTTCAATTTTTGTAGATTCTGTAGTAATAGGGCAAATTAAATTTTGAAAAGCCACTGAGACTTGTCTGTACTTCCTACATTTGTGTGTACTTGAAGGCAAATGAAAGTAGACTAGAAATGCCACCAAAGCACATCACACATTAGCAACAATGTGCATTTCTTCTTCACACATATAACATTGACTATTCTGCTTTTTATTGGTTACTTTATTCATAATTACTATCTTTTCATCTTTTCCTACTTCATCAGTTCCTCCAATTGAGCTAAGTCCATACTGGGATAAAATATGTCTTTCCTTTCTTAATTAATGTTGATTTTTGCCAAAATATATATTTTGAGTCATAATAAAATTTATAATAGTTTCTTCTTACAGTAAACCATGCAGGTTGCCGTGAATAGTCTTGAAGGACTAAATATAGTAAATGCAGTAAATACAAACAAAAACTATTATATTCTAATGCTGCTTTCTATATTTTATAGCTTATTGTAGGGGGATAGAATTAGACAAAAAGATAAGAAATATAAGTTGAACTTAATTTCTAGTAGTTCAAGAAAATGCTACACAGCTCTAACAGGGATGATTTTGGATATATTTAATAAGTGTTAATACACTATTTAGATTAAACATCATAACTGCTGAGAGTGCAGTTCTGATCATTTTTAAAATGTGAGGAAACCAGGAAAGAACATGTCTCTTGGCAATATGATTTTAATTTTTAAAAGCATTTAATTACATAAACTATATCCATCATCTTTGCATAGATAAATGTTGTGGCAATTTTTTGAATGAACCTCTTGGTTTCCTAAGAAATTATGGATACACCATAAATTTACAAATGAAAGGCCATTCATCAGAGTTATAAATATGAGTGGTTCCCGTGCTGATGCCCATGTAAACTTAAAGTGGTTTAATATCTATTGGCTTTTGTATATAGTTAGTACTGAGAAGAATATAGATATTGTCATACTTACATGGTGTCATAACATTGGCGAAGTGGTAGAACAACATGCAATATTTTTTGAATAGCGTGGCATTTCTTTGAATTATTGCTGGCAACAGAACATAAATCAGCCTTAATGATGGATATTCCAAAGATGTTTATTAATCTATTCATTTAATTTAAGATACTCACTCTTGGCATTTATAGAGCCAGCTCACAGGAAGTGGCAAGTGCTTCTAAACCTCAGCAGTTACTTTTAGGGACCCCGTTATTATGTCAGCTAAGTCTGGTTGCAATTGAGATCAGAATGCATAAAAATTATTTCCTGCTAATATCTGCTGAAGATATTTAAGCAAAATTGATCTTCTTATATGTGTCTAAACAAAATCTCAATTTGTTTCACCATTGAATGAAACTCACTACATGGCTGTCTATTTGAACTCTCCATTTTTAAAGCCTATTTTTTTCTTTTTTTTTTTTTTTTTCTTTTTTCCTTCCCCTACTCCTTTCCTTTCTCTCTGTCTTTTTCTCCACTAGAAAATAATCCTGCATTGTGCAAATTTGATTGAAAAGGACTGGAAAACTGACAAAATTCCTCTGTACCAAATTAATGAACAGCATATGGCATATGATTTTGATAATATGTAATAAGATTAAAGACAGCTAGGATGGACGGCAGTCAAGAGCACAGAGTACAGAGGGAATTTACATTTGATAGGAAAGGTCAAAGAAAGCCAGTAATAGTTACACTGAAGAAGGAGTCAGCTATGCAAATATTATGGAGTAGGATAGTATGAAAGTGTGTGCATGTGCTTTACTAACATATGAAAAATTCAGGCACAGAGCTAACTTCTGAATTAAAATAATGTAAACAGAATTCAGTTTCTCTCCATCTCTCAGAGTCCACTAATACAGCCTCAGTTTCTGACTTCATTTGGTAGTAAGATGGTGGCAGGGGCATTGCTTCAGCTGTAACATCCTCTCAGGCTTCAGGTCAAGCTGGAAAAGAGAAGATGCCTTTCTCAGAAGCCCTATAAAAAGTGTCTTTGTACTAATTTGTTCTGATTAGATCACTGAATAATCCTGTGCCCCTCTCTTGGAGCAGAGAGCAGAATCACTTTTGTAATTTTCCATGGACTAGGCACTGGGTTTGTATCCCAGAAGGAAATAGGGTACTATTAACTGAAAGAGGCTGCATTAATGCTAGGTAGCAAAAAATAAATGGATTGCTGCCAGAAAAATCACAATGGGCACATATACATGAAAATTTGCATATCATTCTAGAAGCCTTTGGATTTCCTAGCAATCTGTGGGTTCTAGGATAAGAAACTTGAATAGTGACAATGAATCTATGCCTTCTAGAACAAACAAAAATAGCATTGCTACCATAGCCATCCAGGATAATGAGTTGTTACCGGGACTATTTCCTGAATAAAGAGACAAAATGAGGATAATATGTAACGAGTAGTTTAAATGATAATACCAAATTAAGAATAAAGGCAAGTTACATAATTTTGTTAACTAAAGTGAAATGAGTGGTTCAGCCTTGGAGGTGCTTCTTTACTAGTATTTGTATTAAAAAACTAAGCAAATCTTTTATTTAAGGTAAGCACTTTATACTGGCAACATAAAAAGACATATTAGGAAAAGAAGTTTTCTTTGATTCAATAGCTTTTATTGTTATAGAAGCCTTCGTATCCCAAATCTCTTCAACTTCAGTTAAAAAAGTAGTAATCAAGTCTATTAAATTGTAAATAAAATCATTTTCAATAATTATATCAAATTTTGTGTTGATTAGCTGATTTTTTTCTTCTTGTCCATATTTTATTTTGGAACATGTTGATGAAATCATTTATTTTCTTAATAATTATTTTTAATTGAGTAATTTAGATAGAATTGATAGAAGATATAAGTCAATCATAGGAAAACATGGGTACTTTTTAAATGCCTACATGGCAGTTATTTATTTTTCTATGCAATTGGGAAGAAGTTAACCTTTTAACAAGGTGAAGACAAGAGTAGCTCTCACTGAAATGGAAGTCATAATTATGCTTTATTGTTCCATAGATTCCTTAGTTTCTTGAAAGAAGGAGTCAGCCTGGAGTTTTAAGTTGCTTCACTTGAGCATAACAGTTTTTCCTCTTGAGCAACTCAAAATATCACTCAAAAATGGGAAAAAATTCCTTGTTTACCAGATATTTTTGAGGAATAAATTTGTTAAAGAAGGTACAGTGTGTCACCTTTTGTCTCTTTGCACAAATGAAAGCCCTGTGAATTTAGCACTGTTCCTCATGAATGGATAAACTTTTGAACCAAAATCTTCCGTTATTACTAAAATGAGTTGTTACTCCTCCTCAAGTTTGATATACCCAAGTTGCAGAGAAATATATCATTTTCCCCCTACCAATTAATGCCGCTGAAATACAGCTATCATGGGGGATGATCAGTTTTCAAAATAGTTATACAAAGGTCATAGTGTATCTGATTATGAAGATTAACATGTTATTTGGAAAATAAACTCTTTCCCCAAACCTCTGTTTGCCACCAGTTCTTGCTTCGACTGAGACATTCGTGGATTTCTGATCATTCTGTGTGTATATAGATTTTGTTTTGTTTTCCTTTCTAAATTACAACGTATCTTTACATAGTGTCAATTTTCTGTGAGTAGAAAACAGCAGGTAGTTCATTTGCAGAAAAGTGATTTACAGATTTTCTTGCTATGCATTCCTTCCTTTGATTTTCAGTTCCAGTTTTAATTTTAACCTAGCTAGGGGATTGCTTCTCTCCATAGTAATATATCAGTCATCAATAGAGTTTGGAGGAAAAGCGAGTTTCTCACTTATATGAAGAATAAAGAACAAATTTATTCATATATATATATGAAAAAGTGTTAAGTTGTTCTTCAGTTTTGGCTGACACAAATCAGTGGATATTTTTAAGGCTGTGGAGTTAAGGCAAGAAGACTATGTCATTCTTATAGTCCTTTCTAAGGACAGAAGAAAGAGGATCAAAATACTGTAAGAAAAATCCAACCATATTTTTGTAAAGTGATGTCCAATTTGGCTGTGTAGGTGTGAGTTTCAGGTAAACTTAAATGCATTTACAGATGTGAATTATAAAAACATTTCCTAGTATTAATTTTAAGAGCTTTTAAAGGAGAAGAATGAGTTTCATTGAGAACCCCAAAGCATAGATTACTAAAGACAATTGCCTCTCTGAATAGGACATGAGCTAAGGAGTGAACAGAGGGAGAAAATTCGCATACATGTTTTGAGTTTCACTTTAGGACTCTTGAAAGCTTCGGTCACTGATTGGGATTTTTCTCTAACTAGGAGTCAAAGAGACAAAGAAGCTAATCTAAATAATCTTTCTCAGGTTTTCTGAAAATGCCTGCAGATGAAAACATGTCAGACAACTGATCCAATAGGGCCTGAAGGTTTTCTGTTTGTTTGTTTTAAATCCATTCTTTCCTGAGAAGGAAATAAAAGAAAGCCTGAGGTTGGTGACAGATTTGGGCTCTTGCCACATTCCCACCTCACTTTCATGGACATTTCTCTACTCCAGAGGAAGTTAATATTTTCCAGAGATGTTCCATAGGTATTCTAAATCATACTACAGACACCTGCTCCTATATATGGGTATGTTGTTCACCTAAGATGAATCAGACTTGATTTTTTTTTTTCTCATGTGCTTCCTTTAAAAAACCTCATTAATCACAGTCTGCAGAATTTAGGGGGAAAGTTGGGTTAAACAGTTGACACTGTTTAATGGAAATGATTTATGATTATTCCTTATGTATACACAATAGGCACTTTATAAATTAGATTGTCCTAGGAGTAACATGATACATAAATGTTATTGCTATAAATTCTACACTTGGCTATATATTTTGTATCATGTGACCAGTGGACTTACAAATGCCGACTATTTCAACCTGCTCTTTCTACTCAATATTGTAAATGGTGACTTAGGTAAGCCTAACTGAGATGTATACAGAGGCAATCAAATTGCAAAAGAACAGGACATGCTGGCACCGCTCCAGCATGGCTTCTGGCTGTGTTCCAGAAGTGATGGCAGAAAGAAGAGAGAGATGGGAAGGTGAAACTATTAAGTATATGTGGCCAAAAAATGAATCTAAATGAGTACTAATTTTTTTTTTTTTTTTGCCCAGTAAAACCAAGAATCTGGTGAGAGAGAAAAGGGGAAAAAGCAGAGCAAACCGGAAAAAAGCATTAGTAAAACCAATGTATTAAAATTTAGTTAGATGTTATTTCACAGGTGACTTTTCATTATTTAACATTAAGGATAAAGTTAATAGGTCTGTAATTATAAATGTTTTAATATCAATACATATTTCATATATTTTTATACACTGATAGAAATAATATTTGATTACATGTTTTTACATTTCTGTGAATGATGAATTTGAGGAATTGGATTTTGCAAATCACTTAATTCTACTGATGGATCAAGACACTTTATTATGTGTATAATGCTGTGATGCTAATAGCCCTCCCTTTTTTTTTTTTTTTTTTTTTTTTTTTTTTTTACTGTGGTTTCTTAGCTTACTGTGATTTTCTTTCTGAGATCCTATAGACTTTGAGAGAAAAATCCCTGAATAATGGGATCATTTAGATCCAACTAATTGTTAAATATCAAACTCATCTAAAGTATTGAGTTAGATGGGAAAGGGTAGCACACCTGTAACTGACCAGCCAGGTTAATATTAGTTTCCTGGTGTCGACTCCTTACCTGATCACAGAGTCCTAACATCAGGGCTGATTTGAGTTGTACTATGCACTAATTTGTGTAAGGGAGAACTGGGCTGTGAAGAATTCTATTTTGTTCATAGTGTCTATTCTGATAGTGATTTTATAGTCCATTTTATAGGTTGAGTGTTCCGGTTGAGTCCCTCTCCCCACGCCCTCTTAAGTATTAATGTCTACACAATTGATCTGGTTACCCGTGAAGTCAGTCCAAATCGGCTGTTACAGTGACTGAAAAATACAAGATCAGTAATTTTAAAACCTAGAGGTTACTGTCTTGCAAAAAAGGACTAAGTCTTAGCAGGAAATCCCCAAGTGAAAAGATGATGGGACTTAAAGCACTCCATATGTGTGACTTGTAATAACAAACATTATTTTTTTTTTGGCTGTGATATTGAAGGAAATATCCAAAATGTGCCCCTTATGACTTCTGTAACGTACTTTTAATTGTCATACTCTGGAGCTATCCTGGTGCATGCATGGGAAAGAATATGCATATGCACATATCTCTATATTTGTAGGCACTGTAGTCAAAACACTTATTTGCCTAGCTCACTTAGCTGCATAGTTGACTTACCCACCCACCATCAAACCCTCTAGAGGAAATAGGACAGAAAGGTCACACAGAAGCAGTAAAGCCAATGATCTCTTATAAAACAGTTATTTAGGTTCTCAGTGGCACTGTTCATCTTCTGGAAGGGAGATCACTCCATTCTCTGCCCATCCCTCTGTCATCAGCATAGCTCTGGATGCTTGGAGTAAAAGAAGAAAGCCTATTCTACCTTGTTGCTGCTGTACACTCAGGTAAGCCTGGACTGAAATCCCAGAGAGACTGCTGTACCAGACAGGCTAGACTATGGGGAGATTCTAGTGCTGATAGAGATCTTTACAGGGCTCAGTTCATTTGTCCTGTCAATTTTAACCACCGTTTAAAATTCCACTTTTTCTTATAGGAGGTTAAATTTAAATGCAAGACCTGTAGATTTATGTACACGTGCAAGTGTGCGTGCACACGTGCACACATACGCACATAAAATCTGAAAAAGTCTCATCACTGTTCACTGTTTGTTCAGTGCAGAATACTTAGAGTACCTATCATTTACTGAGGAGTTTCTTTGTGCCAGGAATTATTCTTGGGCTTTGCTTGTATTATATAATTTAAGCCTCCTACAGTACCCCTATGAAACAGGTACTATTATTATACCCACTTTTTCAGCTGAGGAGCTAGAGACAGAGAGAAATTGAATAACTTGCCATGGTTCAATAGCTAGTAAGAGGCAGAGCGGGATTCACATTCAGGCAGAGTAATCTCAGGGCTCAAGCACACATTTTTCTAGGTTGATTTATAAGCAACATGCAGTGCTTCATGTATGAGAAGAATGCACTGGGGCCATGATTGAGCAGGAAATGGGATCCACTTGTTTTTATTGTAGTAATGGTCATGTATCTTCCTCTCTCAGGCCATAGTGTGACCAATGGCAAACTTTTTTTGAGAGAGCCAGTCAAAACTGCATGGAATATTCTATGGCCACAGAAGAGAAAGGAATGTGCTGGTCGATATGAGGAGCTGACCTAAGACCTTGCTTTCACTATAACCACAGTAAACAAGCGAGCTAATGAACCATAGATGTTTAGTGTGTCATCAGCGTCTTTCAATTTTGTCATCCTGGGTAGCTACCATCAAGAAGGACGGAGTGCCCTCTATGAATATGTATTTAGTACTAGATATAGCAATTTATTCTTTTGAAGAGCACTTTATCATTTTGGTTTTGATAAATGTATAAACAATAATCAGTAGTTAGGGGTTTCAGGCGAAAATGGATGCCATTATTAGTGATTTAACAAGTTTTCCCGTGAATTCCATGTGTATCACTGAGTCTGGATCCTGCGACCCAGAGATGCATATATCCAATTTTAAAGCAAGAGGCTTTAAAAGCCTCTTGCGCTATGAACCACTAGGATCTCAGAACTACAGTAGTTACTAATTTCCAGACTTTCAATATGTAAAATGAAGTACTCACACAAAAAACCTCGAGGCTGCATAGGTCAGTACATTTGCTTAAACTAATAATAAGATTAGCTTTTTCAGTTCTAGCTCTCCTTTTCCTATTTGCCTTGCTAACAAGGCCTTACTCCTGTTCAGTTACCTAGTGCCATGATCCCTCTACTTTTTGGACTTTTTATTATAATTTGAGCTGATTTTCCTAGTTCATGTAAAGAATTTCCATGAGAATAATAAAACATAAGGACTATTCAATAAATAAGAATGATGAAAACACAAAATTTCACCCAAACTGGGCAAAAGTGCATCTCACAGCACAGAATTCCGTAACATTTTGAAATTTGGTCTTTACAGATATTTTTCTCTGCCTGAAACATGTGTGCTGGTTCTATTTATATAAGGGAATAGTGACATCCTGTGTGTAGCTAGACTAATTGCCTCTGTAATTAACCTATTTGAGAAGGAAGTTACACAGAAATAAAATATCACTGAGTACTGAAAGAGGCAATTTTGTTTTAAAGCAAACTTCTAACTAACTTTACCAAAGGCTGTGGATAAAACAAAAAGATTCTTCCTTTATTTTATTCAGCTTCTCCCTTCCCTCCTTCCCTGCCATCCTTTTTCTTTTCTTCCTTTTCCTGTCTTTATATAGTTCCACTAATCTTCTTCATTTTCTGCCTATGACCTTTATTCCCCATATTATAAGCTAAAAATCTAGTTGTTGTGAGTGAAGATTCTATTTTTAAACCCAGAATTAGGGAATGATGTAAGTGTGGTAAAAAGAGACAGCACTTTTGTTTGCAAGGCTATTCAAATGTCTTTGCAGGTCAAGAGTAGGTAGGATATGTGTAGAATCATTTGGATGTCTTAGAAGCTGATGACAAAAAATCTTCACCTTCTTCTTTATCCCTTGATAAAATATGTATTAATTAAATTTAGAAGAGAGCACAAGAGCATGAAAAGCAGGGTTTCTCTTGACTTCTTAAAACCAGAAATTATTGGAATGCAGTATGTTGCAATAGAAAGAGTACAGTTTTTGGAGTCTGAATTATTCAGATCTCATCCGAAAATAATGGCTAAAGGGGAGCAAGAAGAACAGTTTCTTCCTCCATGCCCATTTTCTTTAGTGCCCCTTGTAATAATTTCAAAAGATAATATGTGGCCAAGACATCTGAGAGAACAGTGGGAGAAAGCAAGAGCAAGACGCATGTAGAGAAATTAGTCAAAATTACCCTGCGGTGCGTGTCCTAACGCACCCACCAGACAACAGCAAGACCAGAGCATCAGGGCCCTCACCCAGCCTTAACCTCATGAGTAATCCTCTGCCTCATAATCAAAATGATATTTTGAATCAGATCGCTTAATACTTTTTTTATGGGACAAAATGATACAGTTTTCAACTCAGGTAACTAAGTTTGTATTTTGCACATTATACTGACTGAAAAAGCTCTATTTAAAGTTGTCCCTACTACCAAGAAGAATTTCTTGAAATATATGAGAATTTGAAATATATGACTTGAAATATATGAGAATTTTAAGCCAAAGCAAACGTAGTCACTACATTATATACTGATTAGCATGGAATAGTTGGAGTAGAAATGTTTCTGGGATTCAAAGCATGGTGGACTTGGATTCCTCAATTTCCAGGATATACTTTTGATGCCTCAGTTTCTTTATCTGTGAAGTGGGGATAGATATATACTTCCTTTCTAAGGTAATCATGAGACTTTAGTGAAGAAGCATGTATGCAATCCTATCCAGAATGCCTATAAATAAATGCTTAAGAAATAGTAGCACATATTATTTTAGATAATATTTGATAAAGCAAAATGATTTAGTTAGCAAATAGTTGATCGTAAAGGTAATTAACTATCTGGTTGAACTGTTCTTCAAGTGGATTTGATTAATGACCTAGGCTCACCATTTATTGCTTTGTGATCTTTACCGTAGTAACCTTCTACTTTTACTGATAATTTTTATTGGCAATAACTAAATTTCCATTCTTGGAAGATAGTGAAAGGATAATTTTTTGACAGTTAATTATTATTTCTTGGGAAAGATACAAAACAAAGAGGAGAAAGGAACACTTCAGAGAATTTTCCTGTGCATCACCTTTGTGGTTAATACTATAATCACTGATGATTATTGGATTGCAAAGAAGGCTTCTTATTGGTAAAAGGAAATCCTCAATTTTATATAAAAATAGTCTTTCGATCCTGGCTATGTTTTGGCAATTGTGCTAATTAAATGTAGTATCTATAATTATTGAGGTGTCCCATATTTTTACACAAACCTCCCATCTGTTTCATTGGTGCTTTTCAATAAGATAGAAACTCAGAAAACCATCCTCTAGAGAATCAGATTCAGTTGCTTCTTATTATCACAAAATAGCTCACTCATCCATTCAACAAATATTTATTGGATGCCCATTACATGCCACACACTGTGCCAGTCTTGAAAATATGGTAATGAACAAAGTAGACAAGGCACGAGTTTTGTAGGTAGACAGAGGAGGTAGGTAACCCAAAACGAGGGATTATAATAAAGTATGTAAGTCTTAAAATATAGAAAATTTGGTGTTTTGGCTAAACTGAGGCATACAATAGTCTTTTTATTTTTTTTGAGATGGAGTCTCGCTCTGTCTCCCAGGCTGGAGTGCAGTCGCATGATCTAGGCTCACTGCAACCTCTGCCTCCCGGGTTCAAGCGATTCGCCTGTCATCCTCCAGAGTAGCTGGGATTACAGGCACATGCCACCATGCCCAGCTAAGATTTTGTATTTTAGTAGAAACAGGGTTTCACCATGTTGCCCAGGCTGGTCGTGAATTCCTGAACTCAGGCAATCCACCTGCCTCAGCCTCCCAAAGTGCTAGGATTACAGGTGTGAGCCACTGAGCCTGGCCGAGGCATACAATTTCAGTTGTGGTTGGTGGGGTAGGAGTAGTCTTATCTCCTTTTAATTTCTGTAGCATTTTCCCTGTGCTTCCATTAGAACCTCCTGCTTTGCATTCTAGTTCCTTGTGATGATGGCATCTTCTCTAGACTGCAGGATTCTGAGGAGGCAGGCAGGATACACGCGTGATTCTCCTTCGCGTCTTCACACGGAACCTACACTCATGCACTGCATATAGTAGGCACTAAATAAATGCTGTTGAAGGCATGCAGCAAGGAAGAAGTCCTAAAGGCTTGTTTCTCTTGTCTTAAAAAATTTTCTTAAATATTTCACCTCGAAGTTTCTCCTCCTTCATGTTAATGGTAGTACAAGAAGATAACCCAATGAAAGTCATGATTTCTCCCCACCACGCCCCACTTACCTATTAGTCTCTCAAAATTTAATCCACACCAAATTTCTCTGGAAGAAGTTAATTATGAATTGTAAGACATTCAAAGTTTGCTCTGCAGAAGTCTGACTTTATTTGCCATATGCAAATAAGAATGAAAGACGCATCTATTATTTATGGTACACATTGGGGTGTCATGATCAGCCTTTTTTTCTCTGCCACTGGATCTGTCAAAAGGGTAAATGTTTGGGATGGTCAGTGTCTAGTTTTAAAACGTCAGAACTCTTCATTAGTTAATAGAAAGATACAACATGTAACCGATGGTTTAGTATTCATTTGCCATTGCTTAAGTCCAAGTATTCGGAAACCCTACAAAATAAAATTAAATTCAGAGATTTTTTTAAAAATGGGAAAGTAATCAGCTTTTACACAAAAAAACAATTTGTTAATGAAGAAAATTGAGTATTGAGAAAAGATCTGGGTGAAAAGAATGAAGTCCTTTCATATTCTTCTGGTAGTAAGTGAGGTGCGCTGAGATTGAGAGGCCTGGGCATGGCGTTGCCTGCGAGCTGGGGTGTAATTTAGTGAGCTGACAGGAGGAGTGAAGTATCTCCTCAATATCTGTGTTTGGCAGAAGAGATGAATGCATACATCAGGAAACAATGTTTAAGTGTTTTATTTCCTTATTTCAGCCTGTCAAACTGTCAGTGTAGTTAATGGCCACCAAGAGAGAAAGAGAGAGAGAGGAAGGAGGAGGTACAGAGAGAAACAAAGGTGCTATGGAATCTGAAAAGAAAGAAACCAGAAAAGCATTTGCATGTTTCTGTGGCATAATGGTCAGTCAGACAAAAAATAACTCACTATATTCATCTCTTTACTAAAGCCAGATGTGCTGGTTCCCTACCTACCATCCCCGCACCTCTCTCTTTCCTTCCTTTACGTCCCTAATCATTGCTTCACTTAACTTTGATCTCTGTGTTTCCGTTCACTGGAGTCTAGATTGATTATCAGTACTTAAGGGATTATTTTATGCTATATTGGTAGTATCAAATTTTGCTCAGTTTTTCAAGTTTGCTGTCTTGTTTGTATTCTGTAGAAAATCTGATATTATGCTGTTTAATAAAAATGTCCACTTTTATGTGAAATATCTCCCCTTTTTTATCCTCTTGAGCATTTTTAAATCCACAAAGAATAAATCGGGCTGGATTTTGACCAATTGCATCTTTCTGTTTTTTTTTTTTCTGAAAAAACGCTCAAAGTGAAATGCCTAAATCAGACATTTTCTTCTTAGGAATACCAAACTATTCTAAATTTCTAGAAAAATCTTAGCACAGCCAGGGATTTCTATTTCATAATAGGGAAGTATTTATATCGGATCTTTTTGTGTCTGGAAATAAGTAATTTTTCCCCAGAAATAGAAAAGCCTCTTATTCACCTCTGTGTCAAACCTTGAATTTAAAATCTTTGAATTCATACCGGTGATGAATACTTCTCCTAATGAACAGTTTCGCTTGCCTTTAAACAGAAAACATTTAATTGGGAAAAATAAACAATTTGTTTTTAAAATATCGATGTAAAAATCTCATAAAATGATCTAAGGAAAAGTATTGTGGGGTGTTAAACACAGTGGGCCCTGAATCTGGCCTATCGTCAAATCACCTTAAAGACATTTTAAAATGACCTTGGGTGCCCCCTTCCAGATTGCTAGGATGTGTATCTGCAGGGAGGGGGCCCAGCATCTGTGTGTGAAAGATGCACCCCTCACCACACCCGCTAACTCCTGAGCCCCAGATGATACGGGTGATGAGCTGGCTGGGAACCACACTATCCTGATATTGCAGAAAGCATTGCTGCCACTGCTGCAGGGAGCTCTATGAATCTGGCTGATTTCTAACATTTTCATTTACACATTTGGGGCCAGTCACAAGCTTTCAGGGGACAAAGTTTGTCATCTCTATACAATTTCTATGACCTTTTCCACCCCTAAAATCTTGTGACTTCATTACATTAATGAGGTTTTAAAATTTTATTTTATTTTATTTTATTTTTTTTATTTTTATTTTTTTGAGATGGAGTCTTGCTCTGTAGCCCGGGCTGGAGTGCAGTGGCCGGATCTCAGCTCACTGCAAGCTCCGCCTCCCGGGTTTACGCCATTCTCCTGCCTCAGCCTCCCGAGTAGCTGGGACTACAGGCGCCCGCCACCTCGCCCGGCTAGTTTTTTGTATTTTTAGTAGAGACGGGGTTTCACGGTGTTAGCCAGGATGGTCTCGATCTCCTGACCTCGTGATCCGCCCGTCTCGGCCTCCCAAAGTGCTGGGATTACAGGCTTGAGCCACCGCGCCCGGCCTAAAATTTTAAACTTAGTTAAAATACACATACATTGTTTTATATTAGTTTTTTTTTTTTTTTTTTTTTTTTTTTAAGTTACTAGAAGGAAACAAAAAAATGCCAAAAAGTCAAAGAATCTCCCCTCTCGTCCCCAGTTTGATTTAAGTATCCTTGATTGGGCCTCTTATTTCATGATACCAATCACACAAATTTAATCATTAAAATAAAAATGCGCTGCTCTGCCCTTTAGATTATCCGCTGCTAAACTGAACGCTTCTCTACCCATCCAAACTTGCTTGTTACACAAATGATACGACTAGGCATCCTCTTGTGTTAGAGACCAATGGTCACCTTTCCTATCATTTATCTTTGATATCTTAGGTGGATTTTGCCCCCTAAAATATTGTTCATCTGTCAGCTTCTCTTTGCCTCCATCACCGTGTATCCTGGGCCAGTCCAGGAAAGCCTGGATTCTGAAATATCCTCCCAATTGAGAGTCCTTCCAAGGAGTTGCTCTGCTCCAGTAAATGCTCTGTACTTGACAAAGATTTTAAACCTGCACATCTGATCATAGGTCTTCTCTAATGGAAAACTATCAATGGCTTTTCCTTGTGCTGAGGACCAAAATCTACGGCTTGGCCTGCAAGGCCCCATATGATCTCCCTAATCCTTCTCCCCTACCTTCTGCGGAGCAGACCCACTGGCCTCCTTCAGTTTCTCACACATGGTACACTCCCTTCCCCACTTAGGGCTTCTGAGGGTTTTGTTTTGTTTTTGTTTGTTTGTTTTCTGCTAGGAGATTGTTCCCCTCTAGTTCCTTTTCAGATCAGCTGAGTTGACATTCCCTCAGGAGAACATTTTCTGATATTCCAGACATGATTGGGTCCCCCTGGTGTATGCTCTCATAGAATACCTTGCATTTTCCTCCAGAGCATTTTTTCACAGTCTATAATTTCATATCAATAGAAATGGTTAGTTTTAACCTAATCTATAAGACTATAAACTTGGTAAGGGTAGGGATCTTGATTAATTTGTTCACCACTGATTTCCTCATTATTCAGTGTAATACATAGTAGTACATAGTAAGTTCTTCAAGTGTTTGTTGAGTGAAAGAATAATGAGGCAACTGCTCCCTTACGCAGGAAGACCCCCATCCCCAACACATACTCTTCCCAGCCTTTTAGTCTATGCAAAACATTATCATTTTTCTATAGCAAGGAATGGCGACACCCCAGTCTGCCCCCACGTTGCATTCTCCTTCCCAGAAACATCTGAACTCCTGGTTTCAAAGTTTTCTGTACTCCTCTGAAGTTAAAGAGGAGCGTGAGAGCAGTTGCTCTAGGTCCGTTGCTTCACTCTTGAAAAAAGTGGTGCATGGTTCTACGGAGGAAATATGGGTAGAGTAGAAACCCTTCCATAGTTACAGGAAATGAAGCCTCCAGGTTCTGGACTCCCCCATTTGTTCGAGTAAAGGGTTGCTTCACAGAGGGTAGATACATCTCAGATCTGACTTGGTGAATCAGAGTGTCACATTCCTGCCTTGACACAACACATTGACACAGGGTCCTGACAATAAGGGCAGTTTATAGAGCCAGATAGGATTTGACATACGGAGTTAGTTACAGCAGGGTATTTATTACTGTCTGCATCTTAAGTGTGTCATATTCTCCATACAATGTAACGACCTGGGAAACTGGAGCCCCTGCCATGCACCTCATGCATTAGAGGGCTCTCTTCTGGCTGTGTCCCCGTCCCCTGGGTGCGTGAGAAATTCATGAGAACCCATTGTAGCCATGCTCCAGGTATCTCATACCTCATAATTCTTTGTCCAAAGACCTTGTACCTGCCATACTTGTCAGTGAGGTGCATGCACGCTTCTTCCATAGTCTGTCTTTCAGAGGTCATGCTCTGCCACTGGAGTGTCAAATTCTAGGCTCAAGCATGGCCAAGGGGCAGCTGTTTGAGAAGGACTGGTCACAGAGAGGGAAGGCACCCATTTGTTCTCTTGTCCTGGGTCTGCAAATGTTAGGGAGATACTTGATGAGAGCTTTAAGGAGAAGGTATGTAATAAGAAGAGAACAGAAAATGATCTGAGGAACATAACATCAAGGCCTGGACAAGTTAATATTTGACTAGATAAACAAACCAATCAGTGCCTGAGTAAAATAACTTCTGAAAAGAGAAGTCAACTAGAAAAACCAGAATTAGGAAAGTAGAGTTTTGATTTTTACGGTATGGCTGTCACCTCTAGCCACAGCCAGCCCTGAATGTTGGGACATTTGTTCTGGAGAGGAAGGTCACAGGAATGATCATGACATGAACCTACTGGAACCCGTTGTTGTGACTCCACTGAAGCCCCGTATGTTATTCAGCTTTTTTTTTGAGAGAGAGCCATTTGAGGATTGCTTTGTATTTGTTTCTCATTTTGTAATCAATATATAATCTATTCCCAACATTTTCAGTAGTCAAGTAGAGAGAACTTGTTATTTCCATTACTGGGTGGAAAAATTAGCACTCTCCCATGTAGCCAGTCAGTAGCATAGTTAGAATTCACTATTGTGAAATCACCAGTTAGAACTCACTATTGTGAAAACACCTGCCCATTCATTGTTATCCTAAGCTCATAAAATCTCATACTGCTCAACGTCTCCAAATCTGATACTATTGGACAACACCAAGAAGGATCACAGTGTGGGACTTCTTTGCTTTCAAGATACTTAAACCATTTCCTTCAATAGGCAGCTCTCTTCCTCTGAGCCAGCAGCTTTCTCTTTTACAGTCCCTTTAGAATCTTTCATAAAGTTGAAAGAGCTGTAATTTTAAGGTAACTATTATATTCAAGACATTAATGACCTGGATCACTGAAAATAACCATGGTAACAGGTGAGAAATCAAAGATAGTTAATTTAATTGCCACTGAAAGAAAATAAGTGCAAATAATCTATAATTCTTCATTTCCAATATGTACATGTTATTTTCGTACTGCATTAATTACCCAATAGTTAGACAGAAATTATCTAGTTGTTGCTCTGTGACTCTCCATTGTATTCATGTAATGGTTTTCCCTCCAATAACTAATCATTATAATTTCTTACCTCAGCAACTTAGGCTGCCATGAAGTGGGTAACATGTTCATTCCGTTGACATTAGCAATTTTTAATAACAATAAAAATGATACTTTAAGTATAGAGAAAAGGAATTAAGCCGTTCTTTCAACCTAGGTACCTAAAGGCCACTCCAATTCACTGCCTCTCTACAAACTGCTAATGATCTGGCATTGCTTCTTAGAAAGATTTCAGAACTCCTTTCAAATTCTTACCTCTTTTACTAGGAGTCACTGGAATATTCCCCTATATAACTACAAGGCATGTTTAGAATCACTGATAGAGATATTCGATAATTTACATGTCTATTCTGGGTCAAATCTTTTGCTAGGCTGGAAATACAATGGTCTCCAGGACAGAGATGGGGGTACAGATGATAAAGCACAGAATCGTGACTAGTGAGCAAATTTATATAGTTTTTTTTTTTAATTTTAATTTAATCCAGATACTCTACAAGACAGTAGATAGATAGTATGTACATTTCCAGACTGCATGGAAAAATCTTGTAGTATAACAATATAAAGGATAATCCGTTGTATAATTTGAGGTAATATTTACCACTTATTGAGTTCTTTCTTTTCTTTTCTTCTTTTCTTTCTTTTTTTTTTGGACAGAGCCTTGCACTGTTGCCCAGGCTGGAGTGCAGTGGTGCAAACTTGGCTCACTGCAACCTCCACCTCCTGGGCTCAAGGCAGTTCTCATGCCTCAGCCTCTCAAGTAGCTGGGATTACAGGCCATATGTGCACCATCACACCTGGTTAATTTTTGTATTTTTAGTAGAGACGGGATTTCGTCATGTTGTCTGGGCTAGTCTTGAACTCTTGGCCTCAAGTGTTCCACCTGCCTTGGCCTCCCAAAAAGCTAGGATTACAGGCATGAACCACTGCACCGAGCCTTATTTAGTGTTTTCTATGTCCTAGATATGGTCATTTAATGCTTACACACATACACACACTGCCTCCATAGTGAATTCCCTTATCTCCGTTTTTCACATAAAAAAGCTAAGGTTAAAAGCTGACCAGGCCAGGTGCAGTTGCTCACGTCTGTAGTCCCAGCACTAAGGGAGGCCAAGACAGGAGGCTTGCTTGAGCCTGGGAGTTTGAGACCAGTCTGGCCAACATAGGTATAACCCATCTCTGTAAAAAATACAAAAATTAGCTGGGCATGGTGGCATGTGACTATAGGCCCAGCTACTCAGAAGGCTGAGGTGGGAGGATTGTTTGAGCCTGGGAGGTTGAGGTTGCAGTGAGCTGTAATCATGTCATTGCACTCCATCCTGGGTGACAGAGTAATACCCTGTCTCAAAAAAAAAAAAAAAAAGTGCTGACCGAAGTCACCGGAGCAAGTAAGTAAGAGGGAGCAGATCTCCGTGGTGGCTGGGTCCTACACCCTACTAAGTTCTGAGGTTTCTACAGAAGGAACAAACAAGAACCTTCTCAGTGTTGGCACTTTCAATAGTCAGTGCTCAATGAATAGGATATTAAATTTTCCTTGATTCTGTTGCCTGTTTTAATTACAGACTACAACAAAACTATTTCAGAAAGAATCTGTTCCATCTTTTAGATTGGTTTCTCAATATCCTTTGGCAATTTTGTCTCAAAAACTGCCCCAGAAATAAGAAAATGAATGCATGAGCAAAGGTAGATAGAAACATGCTAAAATGGAAACATAGAAAGAAAAGGTGTCAGCAAAGATGTGGAGAAATTGGAACTCGTATGCACTGTGGGTGGGAATGTAAAATGATATAGCTGCTATCTAAAACAGTACAGTAGTTCCTCAAAGAGTTAAACATATTATTTACCATACAATCCAGCAATCCCCCTTTTGTGTATATATCTCCAAAAGAATTGAAAGCAGGGTTTCAAAGAGATATTTGTACATTTATGTTAATGAAAGCATAATTTACAATAGCTAAAAGTAGAGGCAACCAAAGTGTCCATTGGTGGATAAATGGATAAACAAAAGGTGTTATGTAGATACAACAGAATATTACTCAGCTTTAAAAAGGAAGGAAATTCTGATACATGCTACAATATGAATAAGCCTTGAGGACATGATGCGAAGTCAGATAAGCCAGTCACAAAAGGACAAATACTGTCTTTGTGAGTATTCCACTTATGTGGGGTACCTAAAGTAGTCAAAATCATAGAGACAGACAGAATGGTCGTTGCCAGGGGGTGGAGGGAGGAGAAAAAAACGGACTTATTGTCAAATGACTGTAGACCTTAAGTTTTGAAGGATGAAAAAGTTCTGGAGATTGTTTGCACGGCAGTATGAATGTATTTAATGTGACTAAACAGTACACTTAAAAATGGTTAAGGTGGTACTTTTTGTGTTCTGCATATTTTACCACATGAACAGTTTTTTAAAGGAAGTACAGACAGAGGGGAACTGGGGAGAGGGGATGAGTTAAATGAATTGTTTAGCAAAGACATCTCTCAGATATGAATGGTGCTGAGGAGGCAGCTCTGTCAAAAGCCAAAGAGCGAGATATCTCCAGACAGAGGGATCCACAAATCTAAATCCCTCAGTTGAGAAAGAGCTGGGTATGTTTAAATGAAAAGGAAGCTGTGTTAGTCCATTCTCACACTGCCAATAAAGGCATACCTGAGACTGGGTAATTTATAAAGGAAAGAGGTTTAATGGACTCACAGTTGCACATGGCTGGAGAGGCCTCACAATCATGGTGGAAGGCGAAGAAAGAGCAAAGGCATGTTTTACATGGCAGCAGGCAAGAGAGCGTGTGTAGGGGAAATGCCCTTTATAAAACCATCAGATCTCATGAGACTTACTCTCACAAGAACAGCATGAGAAAACCCACCCCCATGATTCAGTTACTTCCTGCTGGGTCCCTCCCATGACACATGGTGATTATGGGAGCTAAAATTCAAGATGAGATTTGAGGGGGACACAGCCAAAGCATATCAGAAGTGAACAGAGCAGGCTGGGTGTGGTGTCTCACACCTGCAATCCCAGCACTTTGGGAGGCCAAGACGGGCAGAGTCACCTGAGGTCAAGAGTTCCAGACCAGCCTGGCCAACATGGTGAAACCCTGCCTCTACCCAAAGTACAAAAATTAGCCAGGCATGGTGGCATGTGCCTGTGATCCCAGTTATTCGGGAGGCTGAGGCAGGAGAATCACATGAACTTGGGAGGTGGGGGTTACAGTGAGCCAAGATCACGCCACTGCTCTCCAGCCTGGGCAACAGAGTGAGCTTCCATCTCAATAAATAAATAAATAAATAGGAGTCAATAGAGCAGTAACATAGTGGCATGTGATGAGCTTGGAGCAAGGTAGGCAGGGTGTGGTTATAGAAGGACCAGTAGACATAGAAGAATTTGGGACTGCATTATCATGACATTTTGGCTTTATTTCCAAGGACTCTGTGTCTTAGGAGATCACAAACTTTAGAGTATCCATTTTATTTCAAAACTGGTAATTGGCACACTTCTTAATGCCATGATTTAAGTATCTCTGATTGCACAAAGACTCATTTTAAAAATATTCAGAAGTGGCGTGTTAACTTGGTGAATTTCTGTTTTTTTGTTTTGTTTTGTTTTTGTTTTTTAATTAGCTGTATTATCTCTGAAGCAATTACAACCTGAAAAAAATTCCCTTTGAATCTGTCTATCTTGGCAAAATAGCAGTGAACCACTGTTTAACACACTGCATTCATTTTATACTTGAAAGTACTTCAAAGCATCTCTGGAAGTTTTCTGGGGCCAGGTCGGTTCATCAATTCTTACTACAGTGATTTCAGAGACTCTAGAGGCCCTAGTTTAAGTAATTAGTATTGCTAACTTTGCTAAAAACTGTCTGGCACTGCACTTAGCAGTTTCAGTTCACAACAGATAGTTTAATACTGTAGGCACATCCTACAATTGTTAATGTACAGAATTTAAAAGTTTATCAAAGTGGCCGTTGTCATCATTTAGATACATTTTCTTAAGTATGTTTTTAAAAAGCAAAAGTTGCTTAAATTCAAACATGTATTTTTGTCGTTAAATCCCCTTACACACTTATTTCCTATGATGAAAATGTCATTATTTAAAGAATTGATAACTCTAATTTGAAGAAATCTATTGTGTATTATTGTGATTATAGTTAATGAGAATTTTTTTTTGCTTGAAAATTGCTTAGAGAGTAGATTTTAAGTGTTCTCATCACAAGAAAATAAGCATGTGAGGTAATGCACATATTAATTCGCTTGATTTAGCTGTTCCAGAATGTGTATATAGTCATCCCTGGTTATCCTTGAAGGATTGGTTCCAGCACCCCAGCAGATATCAAATTTCAAGGATGCTCAAGGTCCTTGATATAAAATGATATAGTATTGCACATCCTCCCTTATACTTTAAATTATATCTAGATTAACATATACTAGCAAATACAATGCCTGTACATCATTTCATTCACATGGATTCAACTTAGTACTTGGTGCATGGCGAATGCAAGTTTTGCTTTTTGGAACTTTGGAATTTTTTTCCCCAAGTATTTTCTGTCCTAGATTGCTGAATCCATGAATGCAGAACCCATTAATATGGAGGGCTGACTGAATTTATCAAACATCAGGTTGTACATCACAAATTTTTACAAATACTGTCAATTAAAGAAAAAGTCAGGCATGGTAGCTCATGCCTGTAATCCCAGCACTTTGGGAGGCCGAGGCGAGTGGATGACAAGGTCAGGAGTTTGAGACCAGCCTGGCCAACATAGTGAAGCCCTATCTCTACTAAAACTACAGAAGTTAGCTGGACGTGGTGGCACGCACCTGTAGTCCCAGCTACTTGGGGAGACTGAGGCAGGAGAATTGCTTGAACCCAGGAGGTGGAGGTTGCAATGAGCCGAGATCATGCCACTGCACTCCAGCCTGGGCAACAGCACGAGACTCTGTCTCAAAAAAAAAAAAGTACTCCAAAAATAAAGTATTGATAACTCTGAAGAAGACCCATCCATTTGAATAGACTGTGAATACATTTATGCTATATTCTGCATAGTACTTTTTTCTGTTTCGTATATGTTTGGAAATTTTATCCTCCTTTGAAATACTGTTCCCTGCTATTCAAGTTCAGCATGGCACATGGTTCTAAAATACTTCTCATTTGACTTTTCTTAGCACATCTCACCTGACATTTGTCTGAGATTATCAGTAATATGGAAGGATTCTGGGAAAATTTCCCTAAATGAATCGATGATGTTCATTTTCCCACATTTCAATAAAAGGACCTGAATCTAGAAGATTGGAAGTTTGACTTTGAAGTAATGCAGAAATACATTCTTAACGGGATGACTTGAACAGTTGAAACTTAACGTTGATGAAGTATAAGTGCATTTGGATCAGATAAGCAAACATAGAGACAGGGTAGTGTGAGTGATTTATGGAACCTGGGCTCCCTTGTTTACACTACTGTGCCGTAGTAATAGAACAGAAGGAAAGGTGTACCCAGAGAGCGGCAGAATAAGTGTGCAGCTGCTGTGAACAAGCCCCAAACAAAGCCAAAGTACCTGAATGCCATTCATTCTCCTTCACGACAATTCTATTATGCCTTCAGTGAAGTAGGGATAAACTTCACGGTTTATCCATGTGCGACTTGAGAATTTTAACTACTTAAAATAAATAACATGGAAGAAAATAGTATTTTAGAGTATTTTAGGTTTTAGGATGAATGGTTAAGTGCAATCAATTCTTTCAAAATTATCAATATTAATTTTATACTTTTCCATTTGGAGTACCAATATTCATAGTCTTATTAAAATTACCTCTGGTAATAATTCATCTAATCAATACACAGGTAATGGTCAAAGGGATATAAAGACCACTACCCTGTTCTCAATTAGGTTTTAACTGGTTTGGAAGATCCAACTGAAACATGAAATAATATAGGAAGAAGGTGCTTCTTTGATAGTTAGTGGAAAAGCAGTGGAGAGAAAATGCTAGATGGACTGCAGGTCCCTGGAGAGGGTTCATGGACTAAGAACTTGAGCTGGCTTGGAAGTTGGTGTAGGCAAAGGAAGTCTTGAAGGTTTGGTCACCTGAAGCCTTAGAAAGTGAAATGCCTGAGAACTTTTAGTATTTATGTTAAAATACCTGTGAATTTTGCATTCTGTTCCACAGTATGGCTGAATTCATTCTAAAATAAAACGTATATGTTACGGTGAATTTATTTAATTTTGTTTTCCGTGTCTAGTATACCAGAAAGTTATGGCCTGTTTCACCTGTGATGTTCTCTTACCCCGTACACCACCACATATCCTCAGGAATATGACTGACCACTCCAGTTTGAGAAGCACCGCTGTGCAGGATGACAGTGCATTTAAAGGGAAGAACCTTTCCTTGGCTATTAGCATGTAATTGACCTGTTAATAAGAATTTCTTTAATCCTTAAAAGACTTTTGTGTGTACACATTTTTTTATATGAGTTTGATGGGCTTTATAAGCAACCCAGGCTTCCTTTTTATAACTAGGGCTCAGACAGTTCCATGTGCTGGTAAGAGTACATTTTCAATAAGATGCTCTATGATTGGATGCAAAATCAACATCCTCCCAAGTTTTGCTTTTAAAGTACAATCCTTTGTTTTGTATTTCTGTCTGAAGCTTTTTTGACCTTTGTCAAAGATGTTTTTCAGTTATTCAGAGCACATTGGTGTGCTCTAACAGGAGACCACCCAAGCACATCCCTTTCCCTTGGCAAATTCCACTCCAAATGAGGAGCACAGAAGCTTCTCGTCACTGGTGAGAACAATAGTCATTTGAATGTTTGAAAAAGGTTAAGACTCTTCTGTCAGGTCACAGAGACTGGTCTCTGTGGCTTTGTATTATCATGTTTCAAGGTGTGACAGTGGCACAGCTGTGATCCGTGTTCATCGCCAGTGTGGAAGCTTGGACCAGGAGTCTTTAGTCGTGCCAGAGCTTCTCCCTGACGTTGTTCCCATGTGTGTCAGGTAGCAAATCACAAACTGGCTGAGCAGCAATGACAGCACACCATGGAAAGGATAAGGAACTTAAAAGGAATTTTAAGGCACCATTTGTATTTTATGTGATTTTTTTTTTTTTTTTTTTTTTTTGAGACAGTCTTGCTCTGTCGCCAGGATGGGGTGCGGTGGCACGATCTCGGCTCACTGCAACCTCCAACTCCCTGGTTCAAGTGATTTGCCTTCCTCAGCCTCCCAAGTAGCTGGGATTACAGGCACCCGCCACCATGCCCAACTAATTTTTGTATTTTTAGTAGAGATGGGGTTTCACCACGTTGGCCAGGATGGCCTCAATCTCCAGTGGCACAATCTCGGCTCACTGCAACCTCCAACTCCCTGGTTCAAGCAATCCGCCCACCTCGGCCTCCCTGTGATTTTTACTTCTTTGATAAACATGAAAACTGATTCTCAAGTCTTAAGTCATCCAAAGTTATAAGACATTTTTGCCAAAAATCCCCAAGTAAACAATTATCACAACTTGCAGTTGGCTTTCTGGCTACAGCATTGCTTCTCCTGTCCTCACCAAATACCTTTCTTCACTTCCTGTTTCTGCCTTGGTCCTTCCCCACAAATCAGCCCCTCCAGCTTCTTACCTGTGACTCAATCAGAGCAGCTGATTTTTTTGGCAGGAACATTCATTTAGTTATTTGTTTAGTAAATAATTATGTGCTGTGTACCTATACTGTCCCTGGGATTGGGGATATAATAATGAAAAAACCAAAAATCTACCAAATGTTGAAACTGAGTGCAGATTAAAGACATCAGGCTGGGTGATACAGTACCTGGCTTAGTTCCACAGATATCTTAGATGGCTTCATATATGAATTCTATCTAATGTACTTTATATATTTATGTCCATATTAATCTATCATCTATTTCTCTCATATGTATATTATATATACATATTATATATAATATGTACATATTATATATATAAAATATATACATATTATATATATAAATAAATTTATTTTGTGTCCTCATTTTAGCCTATCTGAAATGAACTAAAGTTCCAATAGAAAAGGGCATGAATTGGAGCAAGGGGACGTAGGGACCCAAGGAGCATGTTTTTTTACTCTGCTGCTGTTTGTTTCCATGACATGGATCCAGACTGTAAAGTAGAGGGAATAAACTATAGAGAGAAGAAGCTGTAGAGAATTGTTACAGGCAGACCTGTCGTAGAGAGTGGAGGAAGACAAAGTTGGTGAGTTGGAAGCCAACCTGGACTTCTAGGACACGGTACAAGCCACTGGGCTGGCACTTACTTCAGCAAATAATTTGGATCATAATGCAAACCCCTTACTTCCATACATTCTCTTTGTGAAGGTGACTATTAAACTTGCTTTTAGGAGAGTGAGGAGTTACTACTACTTTAAAAAGGTGGGGCCGGGCGCGGTGGCTCAAGCCTGTAATCCCCGCACTTTGGGAGGCCGAGACGGGCGGATCACGAGGTCAGGAGATCGAGACCATCCTGGCTAACACAATGAAACCCCGTCTCTACTAAAAATACAAAAAAATTAGCCGGGCGAGGTGGCGGGCGCCTGTAGTCCCAGCTACTCGGGAGGCTGAGGCAGGAGAATGGCGTAAACCCGGGAGGCGGAGCTTGCAGTGAACCGAGATAGCGCCTCTGCACTCCAGCCTGGGCGACAGAGCGAGACTCCGTCTCAAAAAAAAAAAAAAAAAAAAAAAAGGTGGGTGTGGGCGTTTCATGCCGTAGGCGTTAGTGATGTTGAGTAAGTATTTAGCGACATCCTTGGTGAAATGAGTTTGATATGACTAACAGGAAGTATAGCTATAGAGAAGTGATAAGGCTAGAAAATTAGGTGTGAGCCAGATAAAAAAGGCTTTCTATTTACCATTTCGCCCTTTATTCTAAATGCTACTGGGATCTCTTATATAAATAGAAATGTCATGAGTGGCATAATCAGATTTACCACTTGATAGATCCCTCTGGTTGCATTGTGGGGTTGAATGGAAAGGTAGAAAGATCAAAGTCAGGGAGGTCAGTTAGGAAACTGTTGAAGTGGCCCAAACAAGAAGAGATGCATTTCTCAACTAAGGCAATGGCAGGAGGAATACAAAATAAGGAAGATAGGTAAGAAATCTTAAGGATCTATGATTTATACGAATTAGCGGCCGATTGGATATGAAAGAAAAGGGGAGGTCATAGGATTATGTCAAGTTTCAGACATTGGTTACTGGGAAGATTTGAATAGCAAATAATTAAAGGATAACTTTGACAGGATGATATAATTGGTTCATTTGGGGACAAAATAAATTTGTATTGCATGTAGGATATCCAGATGGAGATGTCTAATAGGAAAATGAAAGCGTATATAGGTCTGGATCTCAGAAAAAAAGGTCGAGGTTGGAGATGTAGACTTGGCTAGAAATTGGTGACTAAACAATTTGGATGTGGTCACTAAGAGTGAATGCAGTGGTGAGAAAAGAAGAGCATCAGGAGTGGAGCTCAAAGAAACATTTCATTTCAGGTGTATTATGGACTCAGGCAGAGTTTATAGGCTGATCTGAGAAGTTAACCATAATGTTGATGTTGTTTATGACGTGAGATTTCCTACAAGTTGTTGGCAGAAAGAATTGAAAACAAACCTGAGAACCATATGTGGCAGTAAATTGGCACCTGATTTTAAACTAATTGTAGATACTCTGTGTGTCCACTGAGGGCCAATCAGGAAAGCACATCTTATATCAGATAGTTTTATAGAGGGGATTTAATACTGGGGATTAGTTAAGATGGAGACTATCAGTAGCCAGAGGCTACCACCACTCTTAGTGCTGGAGCAACCAATGGAGGAGGTGGCCTTACCAGAACCCAGGAGCCAAAGCTACCCAGTGGGCACTGGGCACTTGAACAGAGGTGGTAGCCACTCTCACAGGGAGGCTGTGTTACATGGGTAGATCTTGAAGGAAACCACTATTGTTGAAGATGCTTCCTGAAGCGGACAGAGAAGCCTTCTTTCCCATCCCATTTGCTGTATCCTGCCAGTTTCTCTCATTAGAGAATTCTAATATGAAGCTAGTTAGCACTGGAACCTAGGGAAATGTTATTTGCAGGATTTAACTTCCTGTGATACAAAACAGTGCACGGTGAAGGTCAGTTCGTCTGAAAGCAAACATAATTTACAGACATGTCTCTAAATATATTTAAAAGTTGTGATTATAAAAGTAAAGAATCAATAAAGCATGACATTTGATTTATTATTGATTTTTGAGACAGTTTCGCTCTGTCACCCAGGTGGAGTGAAGTGGTGTGATCACCGCTCACTGCAGCCTCCACCTCTATGCTCAAGCAATCCTCCCATCTGAGCCTGCCAGGTAGCTAGGACTACAGGCACGTGCCACCACACCTGGCTAATTTTAAAATATTTTTGTAGAGACAGGGTCTCCCTGTGTTGCCCAGGCTGGTCTTGAACTGTAGGGCTCAAGTGATCCTCCTGCCTCAGCCTCCGAAGGTGTTGGGATTACAGGCATAAGCCACCATGCCTGGCCTGAATTGTTATTATTATTCAGATACATTGGCTCCCTCTCACCTTATCAAACTGAAAACCTATCACAAGTAGATTACTAACCATCTTTTGAAATTACTTCACCACTCAAGGCCTTTTATACTATGACATTTTTATAAGACTCTGGCATTTTTCTGTGTTAGTAGGCCCCAGGAACCAAAAAATGCAAGAAATTGGTATGTGGTTGCCCAGATGGCTGCTAGAGCTAGACGCACGGAGTATATTACATTTATACATTGGATCAGTGGGCTTGTTGAGTCCTTTCCTCAGATTCTAACCACCTCGGTGGGGATGTGCACTTTGTCAAAATGAACTAACAACAACAACAAAAATCCTTTAGACAATTAGGCTTCCCTTGCTGGGCTTAAAATAAGTGAGTGTGTAGCTCTGTATGAAAAGGTGTGCTCTTGGTAGAGTCTTTTTTGAGGTTCTCAATCAAAGGGCTCTGCTTTTCAGTGAGATCTTGAAACAGCATCGGCCTTTCCCTCAAAAGAGAAGGGCTAAAAAGAGCGCTGGACTCAATTGAATTTAACAGAAAATTCATTGGTGACCAATGAGGCAGAAAGGATGTGCTCAAATCACTGGGCTGAACGCTCTGTTGTAGAGATCAGACGAGCCCATTTAGTGTCTGCTGGTTCACACCGGATTCAGAAGCTTGTTCAACAGCTTTAGCTCCCAGATATTTAAATGGCAATGTTTACCAGTTTTAGTGGGAAACCAACAAATGAAAAATCTGTAGGTGGATTCGTTGTGTCAAGCTAGTCTCTCTCTCTCGAATTTTAGTTCCCTGGGTAGCAAGTTGGGTGCCAATGCTTTGACATAATATTGTCGTGTTGAGTTATGTTTAACTTACTTGATTCAATCTAATACTAGGTTTGGGATAATCTTAAAATATCCTTTCTGTAAATACACTACCTTTCAAAGCAGATTATTCAGTAGTGAGTGTGAAATAACTTGCATGGTTTAAAAACAAACAAACAAACAAACAGAAAAAAACCTTTGTATGTTGTTTCAGGTTGAGTTCCCCAGAAAAAGACTCTGAAAGGGAGACTGTGCAAGCAAATTGTTGAAGATGCTCTTGGGAGCCTCTGTAAGAGAGGAGGCTAGCAGGATTGAACATGGGCTGATGGTGGCCTGCAAGGCTCTTCTGCAAGGCCAGTCCCTCAGCAGTGTCCCTAATTGAGGCAAGGGGGTCAAGCCACCCTAGCACGCTAGCATCCTGTCCCATGCCCTCACATTCCGATGCTGGTTATTGGCTACAGCCAGGGAGATAATAAATACCCTGGGGGAGGCAGCACCTTTCAGCAGAGGGAATTTCCTCTTTCTGGAAGTGGCTCAATTGTGAGCTCTCTGCACCAACTTTACTTATAGCTGGGGGAATGATTGTCTGGTTCCTGAAGGGGAACTTTTGTGGCACGTGCCAGAATCTCCTACATCTGATTACCATTGTGTCTCAAATGTCCACTTCTGCCACATCCACCACTGTAATTCTAGTGTGAGTTACCAACATTTTTTGGCTATACTGATGTAGTTGCCGCATAACAGTTTTCTTTCATGCAATCTTTTTTTTGTTTTTTCCGCGTTGTCTCCAATGATCTTTGAAAAATGCAGATTTGATTCTCTCTTCTATAGAACCCTTCGATGACTCCCAGTGCACTGAGAATAAATCCCCCAATCTCTAACAAGGCTTACAGTTCCCTACCTGGCTGCCTCTGTGACCTCATATCATGCCATTTATATTTTTTGCTTTTTCTACTGTAACCATCACGTCCCTCTCACCCCCAGGCCTTTGCACACACGTGTTGTACCCTCTGCCTAGAATGTGCACTCTTTCTGCTGCTCCTCATTATCCCATCATACTCATGCCCATCAGCTCCGATGAAGGGCCCCGCCATGAATCTTTTCTTGATTCTCCAGAGAAGGTCAAATTCATGCCACACATACTCCATATGTCTACTGGGCTACATCTTGTGCTTTTTCTCAGTAACTCTGTGTGTGTGTGTAACAGAGAAAGAGAGAGAGAGAGAGAGAGAGAGAGAGAAACAGACAGACAGGTGGGGATTATTTGTATAATATGTTTTACCATTAGACTGTAAGCTCCAAAAGAGGGAAGCTGGCTTCTTTGTTCAGCCTTAGACTGTACCCCTAGAATACTACCTGGCATATAGTAATGACAAATCAATTTTTGTGGAATAAATAAGAATGAACAATCAACCTTTGTTAGTCCATTTTCATACTATTATGAAGAAATACGTGAGACTGGGTAATTTATAAAGAAAAAGAGGTTTAATGGACTCACAGTTCCACATGACTGGGGAGACCTCACAATCACGGTGGAAGATGGAGGAGGAGCAAAGCCACATCTTACGTGGCAGCAGGCAAGAGAACGTGTGCAGGGGAACTGCCCTTTATAAAACCATCAGATCTCATGAGATTTATTCACTCTCAGGAGAACAGCACAGGGAAAAAAAAACTGTCCTCGTGATTCAATTACCTCCCACCAGGTCCCTCCCACAACACATGGGGATTATGGGAGCTACAATCCAATAGAAGGCTTGGGTGGGGACACAGCCAAACCATATCACAACCTGAATACAAAATCTAGAAATGAGTCAACCAAAAATACAACATGATGTACAAACACCATTACAAGCATTAAATATCAACTTTAATATTAAGTATCAACTTTATTTTGTAATTACAGGTCAAAAAAGTATAATATATTCATTTCATTTTTCTACATTTGACTTTAGTTTTCGCCCCTATTCTCTTTAGAGAATAACATGGAATGAGTTTTACATGAAGAACAGAGCACATACTTACCTGGTCTTGTCTCATTTTACAGGTATCTCAGCCTTTTAGCATTTTTAACACATCGTAGTGTATATGTCCACTAATGATTTCAAATAACTTGTATTATAAAATGTAGGAAATAATTAAAATATCTAAGCAAATGACCAATACAGTAATATTTATGATAGCTATAAAATAAATTTTTTATAAATGCAGGCCTTATTAATAAAAATTATTGGAAATTAGTCAATGATACTGGGGTTTGCAGGATTTATATTCAACTAGATAAATAAATTTTCCATTACTTATATTTGTGTTTCAAAAACCAGGGAATGGGAAGATCTTTGACATTTCTTGAATGATTTAAAATATTTTACTTTTTTAATTTTATATTTAAAAGTAAATTGGAGTACATCTCAGTCTAGGTGAAAAAGTTATCTTTTAATGAAAACAAAATTTGTGTGTCACATTGTGATTCCATGATTCTAGAAAGTTCTTGTGTCATTTCTTAATACCAAATAATTCCACATACAGTTCTCATATCGTGTGACCTACTTATAGTTCATCTGTTAAAAATAATATTGAAAATGTTTCAGTGCCTTAAAGGTCTACGTATTAGCAAAAATTTCCTTTCCAGCATTAGCGACAGTGTCACTCTTAAAACTGGTTATTTTATGGCAATGTCATTTTTAAGAACTCATGTAATACATGTCTACCGAACTTAACAGAGGCAGCGTGAGTGCCCCATTTAAAAAAAATTCAGATTCAGGCTGAATGTGGTGACTCATGCTTGTAATCCCAGCACTTTGGGAGGCCGAGGTGGACAGATCACCTGAAGTCAGGAGTTTAAAACCAGCCTGGCCAACATGGTGAAACCCCGTCTCTACTAAAAATACAAAATTAGCTGAGTGTGGTGGCACACGCCTGTAGTCCCAGCTACTTGGGAGGCTGAGGTGGGAGGATCGCTTGAACCTGGGAGGCAGAGGTTGCAGTGAACTGAGATCACACCACTGCACTCCAGCCTGGGCAACAGAGTGAAACTCTCTCTCTCTTAAAAAAAAAAAAAAAAAAAAAAAAAATCAGATTCAGAGGTGTAATGCCAGTAAATTAGATAATGATGTTAATGATGCATCTGGGGATTGTGAATTAGAAATGGTGTCTGATTTACAGAAAGTAAAATGAATGTTGTTCATATGCTCAGATGTTGAAAGCCATGTGTACAAAAAAACCTGCGAATATTCTCTCAGGAGACACTACTTTCTGATTTTTCCAAGAATACATAGTGGCTTATTATTGTTCTGACTAAGCTTTGGTAATTTGATGGTCTCCTTGCCACCTAAATCATTGACTGACAGAGAATTTTGAGATCTCCTACTCTTAATTTCCTTTCAGTAAGCATCCACGTGCCTCTTAAACTTATATTGCACAAATTTGGTTCCACAAAAGAATAATGTAGTTTGGCAAATGCAGGTCCTTTTACAAAGCTTATTTGCTCAGAAAATGCCCAAAGACTTGGATTTGACTATAAAATAGCTGGGCCCCACCCACATCCCCTGTTCAATTAGGTTTTTATTTAATAAAGAGGATTGTATTTACTGTTCTATAGTGACAGGTATGCCTACAGGTTGTCCTCTCATCTTCTCCCTCTCAGATATTTTAGTTTTATATTTCATATGCCTTTAACAGGGAGAGGGCATTTTCGTTTTTCTTTTTCTTTTTCTTTTTTTTTTAACACACTATATTTAGGTAGTAAAGCAAGATGGTTTATATAATGGGTACTTTATGAAAGTAAGGAGTTTCACTGTAGATAATTTCTTAAATGTTTCAATACTATATTCAGTTGCACCTGAATGATATACTTGAGTCTTCGTGTAAAAATGTCCTACTTGATTTTCTTGCCTCTCAGTGGATGCCATAAATGGGAGTTCTTTGGTGCAAGAATCGTATCTTACTGATCTTGCCCCCCTGAATCTCAGAACATTCTTGGTAGAATGTTGAGTGATTGTCTGACATGTTATGCTGAACTTTGACATAAAAAACCATATCCCCATATTTTATTTTCAAGTCTAAATTTAGGAAATAGCATCAATTGCATGTTACCAACAAGAAAAATTTAATATTATGGATATATATATATGAGATAGTATTTCTAGCCTAGACCCAGGAACTATTGAAAATATACTTGATAAAATATTCCAATTCCTAAGCCTTGAAATTATATGGAAAATTTGGCTAATGACAGCAGACAGTTGTAAATAGAATCTATAAGAGAATGTGCCTAGTCTGAAAACTTTTTTTTATGTGAGCTTAAGAACAGTGATAAATTAATGAGGTTGATATTTAAAATCATAATTTAACTTTTCTATAGAATTCTAAGTGTCACTTGCCTGGTTTTCAAAATGCCACCTCTGTCTTCCCTAAAAAAGGATAAGCCTCTCACACTTTAATGTAAATATGGGTGAATATTTTAATTCCTCCAAGGATATTTGCATTTTAAACCTGACAGCATGGTAGTTAAGGTCCTGGAACCAAATTGTCTGGTTTCAAATTTCGTTGTCTCACATGCTTAGTAAGTGACCTCCAGCAAGTAACTTAACCTCGCTTATCATCAGTTTCCTCTGCTGTAAAATGAGGGTAATAATAGTTGTTAGGAGGATTCAGTAAGTTGATATATGTGCTGCACTTAGTACCTAGCATATGCTAAGTGCTCAATAAAGGCTATTGTGAAAATGTGATTGTTATAATAAAACGAGAAGGAAAGGCAATGCCCTCTTACAGAGATGTTTTGAATTGTGAAATGGATGGATAATGATTTGAGAAGGAAGCAAGGGCTGTTTTTTTGGCCCCTCTGAAATAGCTGCAAGGTAGTTGTATGTGCTGCAGGTTGTAAACATTTACATTTGTTAAGAGAGGACAAAAGAACCTAGAAGTGGAAGAGGAATTGGTCTTTCATGATGCTAAGGAGTTCATTGTGGTTTATAGCGTTAGAATGGGTGAATTGAAGACCAAAAAGCTAAGAGTTAATCATTCTTTTATTGTATCAAAATAGTTTTGATTTTTTTAGGATGAAAGAACTATTTTCATATTTCAGACAATTGGGAAAATAAGGAATAATGTAAAAACAAAATCACCTTATATCAGAGAAAATTCATTATTGTTTTATACATTTTCATCCAGATCTCTCTCTCTCTTTTTTTTTTTTAACGTAATTGGAATTGTAACTGTAAGTTGGTGTAAAACATTGCATTTATCACTTAATCGATTTTGATCAGTTTTCCATAAGATTAATTAGTTAATGAGACTTTTAATGCTTTATTGTCATGTGGGTATATTCCAGTGTGTGTGATGTAGTGATTTGGCCATTCTTTTATGGGTGAGCATTTAGGCTATTTCTAATGTTTTGCTGTAAATTATATCTGTATGCATAAAACTTTGTTTACTTCTTTGCTTATTTTGTAAAGGCAGATCCTTAGAACTGGAACTAAATCAAAGGGCATGAGCATTGCCCCTTAGGCTTTTGGTAACTTTCCGTTGGCAGTATAAAACAGTGCTAGTCTCACTGTCCCTTTGCCAGGATTGAGCATTTTAACATTTGGCAAAACGACAGGCAATAAAAGGCATCCCTTTATTTTAATTCTAAACTTCTTTGATTTTTAGCGAAGCTAAATTTTTGGTATATTTTCATTTGTATTTCCTAGCCTGTGAATTTTCTGTTCACATCCTTTGTTTATTTTTTTCTTGGGATATAGAATATGATTTTAAGTCCTATCCATATATTATAGTTTTCCTCATTGATTATACATATATTCTCAGACTTTAATTTGCCTTTTAATTTTAAATTTATGCAATGTAAATTTTTAGGTTTACATTAAGATCTATATTATTTCTTTAATTTATTGTTTTTGTATTCAGAAAATATAACTAATCACATATGCCTTTTTCTACTTTTCTATTTAATGATTTTATTTTTTGTTTTACAATAACTCTTTTATTTTCTTGTTATTTAATTTGGTATATAGTATGAGTATTTCTGAAATAACTGTATTCCCCAATCCACTCATTAAATAACCCATCTATTATATATGTATATGCTAGAATTTGTTTCAGGGTTATATTAAGTTGATTCCATTGTTTTTTATTAAATTGATCTGATTGTTGATTCCTGTACCAGTACTATCATTAATTCAGTCGATATAGCTTCTTAATAGATCTTATTCAGGATGTTTCCTCCCCCCCCCCCCTTTTTTTTAACTTGGTGATCTTTAGACACATTATGAAATATCCAAAAATCTCCATTGGAATTATTATTGGAACAGCATTAACCACAACCAAAAAGGTTAACTAACAATATTGAAACCTGGCGGCTTTGTCTTTTAACTGATATTAGTGGTATAATGTATTTTTAGGGATTCAAGTGTTTTGCTAGCCTGCTGCATTAAGACAGAAAGCCGTTATCATGTTAAGGAATTACATACTTCTATTTTTTATTTCCTAAGAGTTTTTGTTGTTAAGTATCGAGTGGATTTTGGAGTATTTTAAAATGCCATTTTATCATCTAGTAAAATCATACTGATGTGAATTTTTTAAAATAATATATACATTAGTCATAAGCTCTCCTTAAGATTAGTGGATAAATCTCTTGAGATCCCATTAAGTTTATCTCCATTTTGTTTAGGCTTTTGCCATCTGTATTCATACATGAGCTTGGTCTGCATAGTAATCTTGCCGCCTCTTTGACCAAAACTTGCTGTTTTAATCTGTTTTACATATTGAGCTTCCAAACATTTTTCTTCTAAGAAAATATTATAGTGATAAATTTACTTAAATTTCAAAATCATCATCTATAGTTTTTTTTGCTGGTAAGTTTGTCCACTTTAGTATTAGTATTAAACTAGCATAATAATATGAATATGGTAGCTTCCTTTGTTTTTTGATGTTTCATTATCTTCATTCTTAGAAACTTTACTGGGGGAAAAATTTGTGAAGTGTAATATCATAACTCTTTTTTTTAATAGTTTTCCATGTATTTGTTTTTTTAATATTGTTGCATTTTGATGTTTTTATTTCCAAAAAATTTTAAGCAAATTGAACCACTGTTTCTTGGTAAACCAATCATAGATAATTTTTCTGACTATTTACTTCGCAGGATAAACAGATTCCTGCTCCTATCTTGGCTCTGTCAACACTTCTATATTATCACAGTTTACATTGTTTATTTTCTGTATAGTTACTATACTTAAATCTTCCATGATTTGTCTATAGATGGGCTCTAAAAGTTGAAATCAATATATAATTGTGATGTTTCTGCTCTCTGGGTTCCAGTGTCAGTGTAGATTTCCAATGGTCACTACGTTCATATACTCTACTACTTGCCTCTACAACATCGTCTCAGAGTTCTACTGTTAGTAACTCTCAATAACATTATCGTTCTAACCATTTCCTCTTCCCTGGAGACTTTCTGCCCTCCTGTTCAAACCTAGACTGGCTTCATAAATGAGCCTACTTTTTATTTTTTATTTTTAGTTTTATTTTTTAATTTTATTTTTAGCCTGTTCTGTTAGGTCTCTTGACTCCTAAACTCTGTATCTTTTTCTTTCTTGCTTATTTTCAATTACTCTCTGAATTGTATTGGGGACCACGTCAAGTAACTTTCTCAGTTACAGGCCCTTTAAACCTTCTCAGATCTTGCATATCTGAAAGTATTGTTCTTTTCCCTCACAGGTAAGCATAGCAACGCTAAGCTTAGCATTCAAAATGCAAAATAATTTTCCTTCAGAGTTTTAAAGTCATGTTCTGCTGACTTTTAGCATACAGTGTTGCTGAAATTAGATCCTAGGCTAATTCATGTTCCTTTGAGGTAATATGCTTTTTTCCTCCTCTTTATAAGTGTTATGGATCTTTTCTTTATCTGCAGTGTTCTGAAATTTAACCTTGACATTGTAGATATGCATCTTTTTTCATTCATCAGATTTATCTTTTTCTTGTTTTCTAAGAAGTACTATGGTATTTCTTCAATATTATTCGTCCTTTTATGTTTTCTTTTTTTTTTTTTTGGAGTTGAACTGACAGGTTCTTAAACATTCTGCTGTGATCATATATGCAATCTTGATCTTTTCTCTCTCAAATGTTCTGGGCATTTCTTTTATATTCTATAAAACATTCACACCTTTTACTTTACACACTTAAATTAATTTCACTTTTTTTCAGTGATTGTATTTTAAATTTCTTTTTTTTTTCTTTTTTCTTCTTTTTTTTGAGACAGAGTCTTGCTCTGTTGCCAGGCTGAATGGAGTGCAGTGGCACGATCTCGACTCACTGCAACCCTCACCTCCTGGGTTCAAGCGATTCTCATGCCTCCGCCTCCCAAGTAGCAGGGATTACAGGCACGCACCACCACACCCAACTAATTTTTGTACTTTCAGTAGAGCTGGCCATGATGTTGGCCAGGATGGTCTCGATCTCTGGACCTCATGATCCGCCCACCTCGGCCTCTCAAAGTGCTGGGATTACAGGCTGGAGCCGTTGTGTTTTAAATTTCTAGAGTTCTTTTGGTTCTCCAATTATTCCTTTTTCATGAGGATCATATGTTCTCTAGTGTAAGAATGATTAGGTTCTAAATCAAATATTTTAAATATCTCTTCCTTTCTACTAATAAATTCCAAAGTGCTTTTGTTGTTTATTTTTTTGTATTGTAGGTTTTTCTCAGAAATTACGTACTCTATGGCTGCCCATCCTATTCAAGAATGAGGCAATAGAAAAGCCTTTGCAAAAGTTAGTTACAAATGTGGGGCTTGACATTGAGCTAAAAATAGGAAGTGAGTTGACTGCATTACCTTGGAAGACTGCTAAAGTCAAATGAGGAAGACTTCACTCTGGGATGCTAATTTCCATACCAGCTGGCCTACTTTTTTTTAACAGCTCGGACAATTTCTTTGGCAAATGTTTTTTTACATGAGGATAAATATGGGACTTGGGAAGTTGACTGTTTCTTAGCCAGCACTTCCACGAGTACCCCTGTTTTTTTGTCCCACTACTTACCTTCCCCTTTTTGGTACCTGGTATCTCCTGTACTGGAGCTCCAGGGAGACTGGCTTCCCTTTCAGCTGCAGCCTTGTCTGTTTATATATGAGCGTGTAGTTGCTTCGTCAGTCACTGTACCTCCGCCTGCTTTCCGTCTTCCAGAAACCTGGTGAAATCTCTTGTCCATTGATGGTCTCCCTCTTTGATTCTTCAGTGTTTGGTTTGCAACATTTAAAAAATGCTTTTACTCATTTCAGTGGAATTTCAGAGGAGATAACTCCAATCAAATGATTGTGTTTAGGTCTCTAGCATGCTATGCAGATATATTCACTTATATTCTTGTTCATTCATTCAAAACATATGCTTGTCATGTCTACCACGTGCTAAGCTGTTTCCAAAGATAGAGGTTTGAACTGAACTTGCAAAAATGCTTGCCCTCATGAAGCTTTTGTTTGAGTGGGGACTGGTAGATAGAGAATTCTGAAGTAGGGTCTCTAGTGAAGCTAAGATAAGATGTCATGGCCACACTATTATTGAGGGTTGTCAAGGACTCTCAGGCAGGATTTGACCCAAAAGAGATGAAGGTCCTGACTGTACTCCAATATGGCTGCAGCATAATCAGATTTTCCTCTCCCTCTGTCACTGTCTCAGAAAGCAGCCTTCATCCTGTCCACGGGCCCAGATCACACCTTTTTACAAACATGCTTTTCCCCTTCTTTTTCCTTTTATCTTGAACATTTCTTTTAGGTATACCTGTTATACAAAAACAAGATTGAATTTGTTTATTAAGCCAACCTAAGTTTTTATTTCCCCTCAACAGGGAATTTTACTTTACATGTATTGTCATAATTGATGTGTTAATCTTACTTGGCAGAATTTTTTTTTTTTTTTTTTTTTTTTGAGACAGTCTCGCTCTGTCGCCCAGGCTGGAGTGCAGTGGCCGGATCTCAGCTCACTGCAAGCTCCGCCTCCCGGGTTCCCACCATTCTCCTGCCTCAGCCTCCCGAGTAGCTGGGACTACAGGCGTCCGCCACCTCGCCCGGCTAGTTTTTTGTATTCTTTTAGTAGAGACGGGGTTTCACCGTGTTAGCCAGGATGGTCTCAATCTCCTGACCTTGTGATCCTCCCGTCTCCACCTCCCAAAGTGCTGGGATTACAGGCTTGAGCCACCGCACCCGGCAGCAGAAATTTTTTTATGTCTATATTTTTTGTTTTTAATCCTTTTTTCTCTTCTTTTTTGTTCAAGGTATGTTTTTCTTATTTTATGTTTTCTTCTGTGATTTGGGAGTTATATATCCTATTGGTAATTCTATTAGTGGGTACTTTTAGGTTTTTAACTATATATTTTTTCATTTTTTTTTTGGTTTGTTTTGAGACAGAGTCTCACTGTTGCCCATGCTGGAGTGCAATGGCATCTCAGCTCACTTTCACCTCCACCTCCTGGGTTCAAGTGATTCTCATGTCTCAGCCTCCCTAGTAGCTGGAATTACAGGCATGTGCTACCACACCTGGCTAATTGTTGTATTTTTAGTAGAGACAGAGTTTCACCATGTTGGCCAGGCTGTTCTCAAACTCCTGACCTCAGGTGATCCACCTGCCTTGGCCTCCCAAAGTGCTGGGATTACAGGCATGAGCCACTATGCCCGGCCTCAACTATATATTTGAAATTCCATTTTCCCTTATATCAAAAATTAACAACACACCATCAACCATTTTATTGTTGTAAATGAATAATTTATCATGCTTTTGTATTCCCATGACCTACTTTTAAACCTTTGTCAATGTAGAACCAATATAGAACCATAATCATTTTTAATTTCTTAATTGGAAACATGCTTGATATGGTTAGGTTTTGTGACCCCACCCAGATCTCATCTTGAATTGTAATCCCCAGATGTTAAGGGAGAGACCTGCTGGGAGGGGAATGGACTTTGGGGGCCTTTTCCCCCATGCTCTTCTCATGATAGTGAGTTTTCACCAGGTCTGATGATTTTATAAGGCAGTTTTCCCTTCTCTTGCACACTCTTCTCTCTCGCCTGCCGCCATGTAAGACGTACCTTCCCCTTCCGTCATGATTGTAAGTTTCCTGAGGCCTCCCAAGCCATATAGAGCTGTGAGTCAATTAAACCTCCTTTCTTTATAAATTACCCAGTCTCGGGTAGTATGTTTTTGTTTGTTTGTTTGTTTGTTTTTGAGATGGAGTCTTGCTCTGTCGCCCAGGCTGGAGTGCTGTGGTGTGATCTCGGCTCACTGCAAGCTCCACCTCCTGGGTTCATGCCATTTTACTGCACCAGCCTCCCCAGTAGCTGGGACTACAGGTGCCCGCCACCATGCCTGGCTAATTTTTTTTTTTGTATTTTGAGTAGAGATGGGGTTTCACTGTGTTAGCCAGGATGTTCTCAACCTCCTGACCTCGTGATCTGTCTGCCTCGGCCTCCCAATTGAGTAGTATCTTTATAGCAGTGTGAGAACAGACTAATATATAAGGTTAAACTCCTGGGATTGTAATAATAAGATGGGATACCTGTTTTGTTGTAGTGAACTAAAGTAACATTGTTTACAATATAAACCTTGGTAGCATTTTAGTATTTGACCTATAAGCACATGGAAATATCCAGTTTTTAATCTCTTTCTTTTAAAGAGATGAGAGAAACCCTAAGTGTTAATATATACCTTAGTTCTTAGCTCTTTGGAAATAAAATGTAATATCAATAGAAATATTTTGTATGATATTTAAGCATGTTTCTGTAGTACTGCAGAGCCAAATATTTTTAGGGTTTGCAAAAATACTCTAAAAATAATGTTAACTTGAAATTCTGGATTAAGGTTTTAGACCAAATGAGGCGAGCTTTAAAGACAAACAGTTGTATTAAAACAACAGATAAAGCATACATAGTTTTTAGGCAAAAGTAATGATACTAATAAAGGTAATTTGCATCTCCCACACCTCCAAAAGTTCTTTTATCCATTTCCATTGTTACTTTAAAATTAATTTGAATTGAGCTTTTGCTGTATCCTGACAAGGGTGAAAGGGTTAAAGAATTTTCCTCACTAACCACTTTTTGTGGATATCTGAGTAGCAGCTCCACTACAGGGAGATGTGTGGAGGTAGAGAAATATCAAACCAAGCTTTTGCTCTCTGTGGATAATAAAAATTACCCACTTTCTCACAGATGTCAAATCTGGCAGATTTCCATAGAAAATTTGGATTGAATGTCAACTACCCAAATTATTTTAGTGTCTGCTGAAGTGTGTGCTTGGCAGGGATTTCAGTAGGAAAATAGGAAGTGGGTTTGAAAACATTAATAATATCTGAATACAACTTCTTAAGCTGATTGTTCCATAGATGAACCAAAGCATATATTGTCCCTGCAAACCAGAGCCCTCCAAGAAGTCCAGGTGGACATATTGTTAAGGTTTCAAATATAGACGTTGAGAGGAGGGCATATTCAGGAAGTAGGATTTGCTAGCATGCATAGATCTTTGCCTTCTTGAATAGTTTAGATTGGCCAACTAACAAATAATATAGTCTATATGGCACCAATACCAGGTAGGCAATGAATCTGACTTAGGTTTTATTATAAATCACATTTGTAGAAAGATAGATGTGGTTAAAAGTGTACTGAGGTTTGGTTAGAAGATCCGAGTTCTAGTTCTGATACTGACATTCAAAAGTCTCTATTGTAGCTGGGTGTGGTGGTTCACACCTGTAATCCCAGCACTTTGGGAGGCCATGGCAGGTGGATCACTTAAGGTCAGGAGTTCAAGACCAGCCTGACCAACATGGTGAAACCCCAGCTCTACTAAAAAAAATATACAAAATTATGGGAGGCTGAGGCTGGTGGATCATGAGGTCAGGAGATGGAGACCATCCTGGCTAATATGGTGAAACCCTGTCTCTACTCAAAACACACAATACAAATTAGCCGAGTATGGTGGCACACACCTGTAGTCCCAGCTATTCGGGAGGCTGAGGCAGGAAAATGGCGTGAACCTGGGAGGCAGAGTTTGCAGCCAGCAGAGATTGCGCCACTGCACTCCAGCCTGGGGGACAGAGGGAGACTCTGTCTCAAAAAAAAAAAAAAAATTAACTGGACGTGGTGGCACATGCCTGTAATCCCAGCTACTTGGGAGGCTGAGGTAGGACAATCGCTTGAACCTGGGAGGTAGAGGTTGCAGTGAGCCGAGATCGTGCTGTTGCACTCTAGGGTCTCAAGAAAAAAATAAAAATAAAGAAAAGAAAAAAGTCTCCATTGTTTCCATTGCTTTAGCCCTTCATTTATGCTTCTGTGCACCTGTGTCATTTTTATGGATACTTTCAGTGTATCTTTGATCTTTGTTAATAAGGAAAAACTGGGATAACTCAATACAAGATAAATCTTAAGTTAGTTTCTCATGAGAAGAAACGAAGCTCCTTTGTTTGAGGAAGAAATTAAAACTGCAGTATATCAGTAACAAAATGAGTTCTGAGCAGTTATATAATATTAAGAGATTAGCTTAATCATCACGTAATTTTTAAATTTCTGTAAATGTCCTATTGTTATTCATTGAAAGTACTCATTCTTTTTTTCCCAAATTCTATGCCATTGTGAAATTTATTCATTCATGCAGCAGATATTTATTGAGCACCTACTGTGTCTGAGATGCTGTGCCACATGCTAGGTAGTAGCAAAAAAGACAAAACCTCCCTCTTTTCTGAAGTTTAAGAGGGGAAGACAGATGATGGAAAAACCAATACAAGTAAAAAAGGCAGAGAGTGGTAGATGGAGAAAAGGAAGACAGGATGCACGTTTGTGTGTGTGTCTGTGTGTGTGTGTGTGTGTGTGTGTGTGTGTGTGAATGGGTGGGTGGGTAGATGTGTACAAAAACAAAATTTTAAGTAGAGTAACTAAGAAAGGCTTTGCTGAGAAAGTAAGTGAAATTTGGGATACCACCTGAAAAAGGTGAGGGTGGGAGTCATACCCGTATCTGAGAGGAACATTCAAGGTAGAGGCCACACCAGCTGCAAAATCCTGAGTGGGAACATGCTGGATATTGTAAGGAAAAGCACAGCATAACCTCGTTCAAAAAATATTTACTCACCAACTACATGCCAGACACTCACTCTTTTGTCAAAGAAGCTTACAGTCTAGTAGGGATAGATAAGCATATACACAAGTACAATCAAATAAAGATATGTAAGAGTCATAAGGGTTTAAGGGTACAGTGAGCCCTCAATTAGGATGTAGTCAGTTCTATATGAGGTGAGGAAGGATTTCATACCAGATTCGTTCCTTCTACAAATGGCATCATAGATTGTTTCTCTTAATAGTTTTGATCTTTGCAGTTGCTCGGGTTAAGGAGAAATATTGTATGGCTTTAGATATATAAGGAACGGCATGAATATGATGGATGATTTTTCTTTAGTTTTTTTAGGAGAGAGTAAGAAAAGGGAAGCAAATGTTTTACTAGGTACCCACCCACTCTGTGCCAGATGCTGTACAGAAGTTATTTTGTTCTCACCAGCTTGCCACATGAGTTTAAGGTCCTTGTTTTAGAGATGATGAAACTCGGGCCCTGAGAGCTAAAGAGGTTGTCCTCCACAGTTACAGAATTAGTAAGTGGTTGAACCAGAATTGACTTAAAGTTTTTCTAACAAGTCTTAATAATAATAAATAGCAAATGCCAAGTATTGAACATCTTATCTAACACATACACACACACACACAGACACACACAGACACACACACACACACGTATGCGCAACCTCTAGTATGGATAGTATTATTACCCTTACTTAAAGTGCTGTCTTATTTAATCCTTCTTACAAGGCTGTGCAAGAAGCTTTATTGCTCCCAGTTGGGAAATAGTTATCCATCACATTCTGAAACTCTCATTCTTACTAATTATGGGATTCATTTCAATTCCAACAACCCACACAGTTGAGAATGTCCTTTTTTATATCATATCTAAAACATGTCTTTTCCACTATCATGTAAATGCATGTTCCCCTTCTTCCTCTGTAGACACAGAATAAAGTTATTCTTTACTGTTCTTTATGTATTAGTATATGCTTATGGGTGGCTCGGTTCTTCAGTGAGGGGAAGCTCTGAGATCTTATTGGCAGTTGTCCCGTCCTTTTCTAAATCAAGGCTCATTGTGTATCCTGCCATCTTGGTCTTCCTGCTGCTGCTCTCAACGGTTCTTCCCTCTCTATTTTCTTTATGCAGCTATCTGAGATGTCTCTGAAATATCATATCTGAGATATGATAAACATTGATTTGTTTAAAAATGTGTTAGGCACTAAAATCTGTCATAAATAAACTATAAAAGATTGCACTCATAATTTTTATCTATGGATATATATCTTTTAAATTTTTCATGGTATCGGCCCAACTGAAAGTCTACTTTTTCATCCTTACAGTAAACAATTTTAATGTGTATAACTTTCTATTATGTTCAATTAATGCTCTTTATTTTTTAGGGTTTTATTTTTTAACTTGTTTTTACAAATAATTTTTTAACCTGATAAGTGCTGAGATTAAGGTGACACAATTATATGACTGTGCTGGACCTGGAACTATCATGCCTTTTATTCAGGAAAGCAATATATCCAAATTAAACTATTTGGTTCACTCTTGGCTCCTCAAATGTTTATTAATTTCTGGCTTGTAGTTTAAGGGAAAAGGGAGTAAATATTTATGTTATAATATATGAGAAATATGAAGCTTAAAAAGATTCAGTAACTTTTCTAGGTCTAAAAGGTACTAACTAAAGTATTAACTAACCTTTATTGACTACCTCCCAGGAGGTAGGCATTGTGTTAAGTCCTATATGTATTGATTCCTTGAAACTTCATGATAACCCTATGAGGTAGGTATTATTTCCTTTTTACATACAAACAAACTGAGATTCAGGGAAGTTAGGTAAGTTTCCTAAAGACACATAGCTACTAAATGTAGAGAAGACTATGAGCACAGGTAATTTAGCTTCATCTTCAGGGCTTTTAACTACTATGCAATATATTTGTCACAAATATGAGAAGATATAGAGTTGTAAATAAGTATTTTAAAACAGGTAGAATGTCAGTAATGTTAACTTATGTGATAAAGTATTGCAAAACTTTTCTTTGTTAAAAAAAGGAATAAATGTCACAACTACATATAGAGTTGCCATGTAAAATAGTCCTTATAGAGAAGAATTTCAAGTTCGAATAAGAGACAGATAGTTTGATGGAAGTCTGATCAGAAACAGAAGATAGCTTCTCTTGGAATCAGTTTAATATATTATTTATCCATTTCTTTTTACCAAAGGCAATTTATGGAAATACAGAAACCTGAACCTTGATTTTTTTTCACCCAGAAAAGTAGAACATTGTGAATATGACTGGGATTTTTCCAAACGAAATTTTAATGAACTAATGTTATCAAAAATGCTGAATTACTAATTGCCACATCTCAAAACTAACTTCAAGCAAAATGACGTTTGAAATAAAAGTTGAAGAAATATAAGACCCAGTTCCATAATTATTTCTTCCTTTCTACTTCTTAGCAGCGTGGAATATGAGCAAATGACAGCAAAGGACAATCTAGTCCATTTGCTCTCACTAAGCTGCCCTTGAAATTCGTGGCAGCCATTGTTTACACATAATCATTTCTTACATTTATTTAATAACAGACATTCTCTGTATTTCTTAATTGAACATTTTCCCCTAGTCATTTTGGAATCTTTAGCAAAAACATTTAGAAACTTAGCTAAGGAAGTAACACTAACTCTCCTTATAAATTTTCGGCCTCTTCCTCCATCTGAAATATAAATAAACTTTATTGGTCGCCCTTACCACCACCAAAGAAATTACAACCAGCATAGTGGGTACAATCCCTGCATTACACCTTCCCAATCCAAGAACCAGCTATATCTGGGCTTCTGGCCTTTTTACCCGCTGTTCAATATTTCAGGAAACTGTTTGCATTTTTCTAATATTTAAAAATATAATAAAATACTCCAAACTTGACAGCAATTAGAAGGGCATTTTTATTTTCCTCATGAACACTTAAAAGATAGCAGTGATTTTTAATTACTTGGAATATTCTCTGTAATAATATTTAAAACATGTTATAAAGAGATTATTATAAAAAAGCTACTCATTATTTTATTTGTTTGACCTTAAAAATGGTTCTTTGAAGTTACGGAAACGGTTTTAGAGTTTTAGAGTGTATGTGCTAGAAAGCAAACATAATTTGTGTCTAGAATTTTGAATCTCATTCTGACACCAGTCTATCACAATTATATAACTAACTTCATATATACTTACAATGTTATGTGTATGTGTGTGTGTATATATATGTATATATAAAACCAGCTACATACCCTTACCTGTTTATTTTGCTTTCAACCTACCCTACTATTTTGAGAATGAATGAAATAATGTATTTGAATGATTTATTACATTGCCTTACCCCAATGGTACATCAAAATCTTTTTAAGGCTTAACTAGAACAGATTAATGACCTCTGTGGGTTCTAAATCTGCAGGTTTGGTGTGGGGTCTGTGATTATGCCTTTCTAACAGTTTTCCAGATAATACTGATTCTGCTGGACCAGAGACCACATTTAGATAAGGGCTGTCTCATAAAATTGGATGAAATTTTTTTAAAAAAACCAAAACCAAAACAAAACAAAAAACCTTAATAAAATGGTAGTAACACATAGTTTGTGTTTGAATTGGGAAAAGAGCTTGATTTTGAATTTGTTTGAACCTTTTGGGTTATAATAACTAGAAAGTGGGACAAAAATAATGTTTGGAGATTATTTAAACAACAACAACAACATTATTTGACACTTTATCTGGTCCACATTCTCACCTCATCCTTTTGTGAGTATGTGTTTGATTTCTTCCTCAAGCAAAAGGTTGACTATGTAATGCAGAATTTCATTAACAGGGGTTTCTTGTTTGCAGGTAGTATTTTTTCTTCCACTTTTAACTTGTTATCAAAGGTATAACAGAGAGAAAATGTGCGATAATTCAGTATAATGTTTGTGAGAAACGTCAGCTCACTGAGACACCAACATAACGGTTTCAGACTTTTTACAAGAGGAAAGAAAATTTAGGTCAGCCTTCAAGAGCAATATATACTAGAATGGATAAGAGGACACTCTTCCATGTGCACACACACACACACACACATATTTTCAAAGATGCCATTATTTCTGTCACCTCCTGTCATAACAATTGCTCATCAGCAATAGTAGTTAGCACAGACTTTGTTATCATCTTTAGTTCTTATGCTTTCTAAATGCCCATCTCTATCTAGGGGGAGGTGAATTTTTTAGCTTGTCATCAAAGATAGCACCTTAGGCGAGTACTTAAGTACAGTCTGCTAATAATGATAGTGCATGCCAGCAATGAGAAACAAAATGTGTACATCTAATCTTAGATTTACCATCAGTGTAGCATAAGTTACTATCTTGATTTTTTTCATGTCATGAATGAGATTCCTAAAATGCCATAATTAAGCATATAACTAATAAACAGCCTTAGACATTGAATGATGAATTTGATCTCACTGCTGTTTAGTTGACAGATGGGAATCAAACAGACATAAACTCTGTACTTCCAATTTATTGCAGGGAAGGAAAATTGTGTGCCCAAAATGCCATAAGACAGGTTGTTCTTCCAGCATTTATAGTCTGGTGGGAAGGAGAAAATAAAGGTCCTGTAGTCTTTCAAAAAAGACAGTTTTAAGCCATTTCCAACATAATAATTGAGACTTCCAGTTTGGATGAGAACATGAGTGTATTAAGGCCAACTTCTGAACCTTTTTGATGTTCATTCACATAACTCCCCTCCCTTAATTTCTGTTTTAATGGTAAATTAAATTAAATAGACTGGTTGTTTACCCAACCTACTCTAGGTACTCGATGAATATTCTATATATAGTAATCCTAAAAATGCAACCTTAAAATATTAACACTAAATATAATTGTATATTTCAATTCTTCTTGTACTCTAGCAAGATGGCCCGAGCAGTTGTTTGTTCAGATACATTGAGTCAACACTAAAAAACTAAGATAGTCTCTAGTATGAATATGAAATGAGTATGTGATATTCATGGGCTTGAACTTTTTAAAAATATCTAGAGGTTTATTTTCCAAATTTACTGTGTATTTTCTTTGACTTTTATATAGTAAGCATTTAAACACTTACATGTGAACAAATTAGAATGTTAAATGTTTGGGAAGATACCAATATTTTTTGTATCTCTTTAATTGCAATTATTTAATGTTTAGTCTTAAAAATTTGACGCAAATGTAATTAGTAAGAATTCTGTCAGTGTGAGTACCTACTTGAGATTTTCCTACTCAAATATAAATTGTGGTAACAATATCTGAAGTGCATAGAATGTTATTAATTAATGAAACAATTCACAAACATTGACTACACACCTCTCATGTATGAATATCAGAACTGAGTTCTTAGACATTTTTAATCCATAGATGAATCAGTCAGCTTTACAAGGAATAAACCTGTCTAACAATCCAGGGTACAGCATTAACCCTGGCTAACATTCTCACACAACCAGGCTTGCTAACAAGAGGGCTGGGAAAGGAAATGTGGATGCCTTAGCACAACGCTGACAGAAGAAAAGGCTAAGCTCACAACCTACAGATGGTACTCTATGTAGGGAATTTAGAATCTGAAGAATTTTGTATTAGGTTGGTCACAGAAAACCATTTCACGACTTCTTAATTCATAGTGTAGTTGCACAGTGGATATTATTTAAGCACTTTCAAAACATGCTCAGATTTGTATTAAAGAAAAATGAAATCTGCTGATATTTTCCAGGAATGTAAAGTTACAACTAGTAACAAAGACACTAGATAAGACTTAGGTCTAAAGAATAGCAATGGGGATTGAAGAAATTTGATGGAGGACGACCAATTTAGCGTGACATCATTAAAAAATGAATAGTGAGATGAAGTTATCAAGGGTTCAGTATTGAGGAACTGAAAATAAGACCTATAAAGGAAAAATTGGTAAAGAGAGAAAACTCATATTAAAGCTACTTATTTGGGATAACTAGGAGGGAACATTTTATAAAACAATTTCTAACTCGATTGTGTGAAAACCAAAACAACCTAAATGGATTCCTTGCCTATTAAAGTAATACTTTTCCCCCTTGGTACTTTTGTGCAACTTGGGTAACTTTTTCCAAATCTTTTCTGTATGTTTATGTGGCCATCTGGAGTTTTATCACTGTGGTAGACACTGAGAATGCAAAATGAAGGAAAGCTGTACCTGTCTAGAAGAAGTTTAGCAGTCTAGTAGAAATATAAACAAACATCCACAGTCAACCATGACATGAGTGATAACATAAGCATGTGTAAACTACCGAGTTACTACACAAAGGAAGGAATTGTTAAGTTTGTCAGGAATGGGGCTGATCATGGAAGCCATCAGAGAAGGGGTGACATTTGGGTGAGGTTTGAGGGATAAACTTTGGTTCCAAGAAGGATGAAATTGCATGTCACATCATTAATTTGATAGTGCAAGATGATGGCCTTATGAGATGAAAGAGGGACTCTAACTAGATTCTCCATAATGAAAAGTCTTGCACACCATACAATAGAGCTCTATTTTGTTTTGCAAAATAGTGGCAGAATTCAAGTTATAGTTTAGAAAGAGCACTCAGAACCATGTGTGGGATGGATTTCAAGGGGAAAAAAGACTGGAAAACCACTTCGGAGATTACTTCACAAATTCAGATAGGATATGAAGAGCGCTTGGAGAAAGAAAATAGCAGTGAGAATAGAGAAACAAGGATGACTTTTAGGATAGTTGGGGGTGATATCAATATTGGTGATTAATTGATTATGGGACATAAAGGAGAAGTAGAATCCAAGATGATTCCCAGCTTTCTGGCTTGGAAAAATAGATGACTTGTGATCATCAGGTGACATAAGAACTGGATTTGGAAACAAAGAAATACTTAATGACTTCACTGATGAAGGTTGAGAATGGAGTAGTGAGTGGTCAGATGTATGGATCAACAGAGAAAGGGAGAGAATATGTCAGGTTGAGGCGGAAGTATGAATGAGCATGCTTAGTACTGGTAGAAATTTGAGCATGTTTATTGACAAGGATGAGATACATCAATAGAAAGCAAAAGTTACATACACAAGGGAGGGGTGAAAGGAATGGAAGAGCATGGCATCTAGAGCCAGGCAGAGGGATGATCCTGGCACAGAAGAGCACCTCTTCCTCAGGAGCGGTAGAAGACAAAGAAGTGGCTTGAGTAAGAAGACACACAGAGGTGGAGGCAAGTCATTCTGTGTGGAAGGAGGATATGCCTTGTGGCCCCAGTTTTCCAGTGTGAGGTATCATCTGGTGAGGGGGTCCTGGGAAGGGGGGGGATGAGTAAAGATTAGGAGAACGTTAATCTGTAGACTAATAACTGAAGGAATTGGATTAGATGATCAATGAAAGCAAATGAAATGATACTACTCTCACTGAAGGCTCAATATTACCATTCCTAATTGTTTTGCAGTTTTCCCCAGCATCACTGGGTTGTATCTGGGTAATGGTAATGATAACCAACATTTTTAATATTCATTATGTACTAGGAACTATCAAATCATTGATCTTCACCACAAGTTTGTAAGTTGGGTACTATTATTATTTTCCTTTTACAGAAGAGGAAACTGTGGCATTGAAATATGTAATTGTATAGAAGGCAGGTGGTCAGCATAATTAGTTAGGCTTCGATTCAACTAATAATAGGATAAGCCAGAATAACAAAGGCTTAAACAAGATAAAAGCATCTCTCTGTTCACAAGATCCTGAGGTAGACAGTCTAGAACGAACATAGCTCTCTATGATTTCAAGAACACAGGCTCATCTATGTAATAGATGCACCGTCTCTCAGCTTACCTCATGAGCAAATCCTCCAGCCATTTCTCTACACTTAATATATCAAGAAAAATTAAGAGGACAAGAAGGGCATGCCTCCTACCCGACTGTCCCAGAAATCACACACACTGCTTTTGCTGGCATCCTTAGAACTTGACTGCATGGGTACATCTAGCTCAAGAGAAGGCTGTGAAATATTTGTTTTATTTTATTATTATTATTATTTTTGAGACAGAGTCTTGCTCTGTAGCCCAGGCTGGAGTGCAATGGTGTGATCTCGATTTACTGCAATCTCTGCCTCCCGAGTTCAAGCGATTCTCATGCCTCAGCCTCCCAAGTAGCTGGGATTACTTCTGGGTGCCACCACGCCCAGCTAAGTTTTGTATTTTTAGTAGAGATGAGGTTTCACCATGTTGACCAGGCTGGTCTTGAACTCCTGACCTTAGGTGAACCTCCCGCCTCAGCCTCCCAAAGTGCTGGGATTACAGGTGTGAGCCACCCCCGCCCGGCCTGAAATATTTATATTTCTAACATTTTGAATAAGGGAAGAGCAAATATTGGAGGGATCTCTTCTTTTGATTTTTCAGAGTATATTGGATGAAAAGAGAAAGGAGTAAAGAATTGAGAGTGTTAACAAAGAGTGTAAATTAAGTGATGCATTATGACAAAGAAGTGAAGCCAAGAGGTGGCTGATAGATGGAAGGGAAAGGAAGGTGGAACTGCCTGAATGATGGTGGAGAGAAGGTGGAGCTGTTGTTAGTGTTAACAAAAAGAATATCACAGATAGCTCTTTGAGATGGAGATTGTGTGAGAAGGAAACTGTGGGAGTTGAGACTTTGAAAGTGGTGAATTCCCAGCAAGAGTGGAAAGAATGCCTCAGTATTTTGCTGATATTAGTTAAGTGAAGACACTTAGGGGCCAGACTATTAAGGAATGGAAATGAAAATCTTAAATGAGTAGACCAAGAATGTCTTAAGATTGTTATTCAAGTTTATATATCCTGGTAGTGTTGACAAGCGTATAGAAAACTTTCGTGTTACTAGGATAATAATTATACCATTTTATTTTAGACAAATGTACTTAGTCAAAGTTCAAGTTTGCTTTACGCAGATGACACTTGTTAATTTCAAAAAAGAAAAAAAAATTACAAGTCTTCAAAGTAAGTAATATTTCAGATAACTGAATCTTTTCATCCAATGCACGACATTCTGATGGAATAGTTTCTTAAGTGTGTTAAAAATTGCTTTCTTAAAATAATACTTAGAGCATATTTTATAGTCAATTCTCGTTGTTAAATACAATTGCCAATTATTGTCTTGAACCTAAAATAAAAGATCTCAGCTCTTTCTTTATCTCCTTCCTTATCAGAGTTCCTCCGTGACACACTGAGGTTGTATGATTTAAGGAACTGGCTGCATCTTGGATATTTTCAACAGTTTAGTTGTTCCCTAGTTGCCTAGAATTAGAGATTATGAGATTCTGACCCTGGGTAAAAGGTTACTATCATTTAAAAAGCTAAAACCTACAAAAAGCTTTCCAGTTTTTTCCGTCCTTTTTCAGGACCAATTATCTTGTGCTACCACCAGCTTCTTGCTCACACTAGAAGGGGTTTGTACAAATGGAAACCCTATTTTGCCTTAAGAAAAAATAAAATAAAATAAAGACTATCCTACCTAATAAGGAATGCTTTTTAAAGCAAGCCTCTATTTTTTAACTTAAAAAAATTTAATTTCTCTCTAAATACGTTTTGAAACGACATGTGGAATTTAAATATAGTTGGCACAGTCCTATTTCATTATTCCTATGTACATGCTAAGAGATGGTGAAGCTTGTGAAATTCTGCACACTAATTTGTAGTTCTGCGGATTTTCTTCTGCCTTCCTTCTTCCTTCTTCCTTCACACCCAAACATTAGAGACCCAGATAGGGAATTCCAATCACTTCTGATGAGTAAGTTGAAAGTGCTGAAAATTTCGCCTAATACATGGGAAATTGGCAATCTTTGAAAAAGTGCTGTCATGGCAGATCATTCAGATAAATTGTGTCAATGTCAAGTCTGTTGCTAAATGTCAGAAAGAGGCACATGATGGTATGTATTTCATTGAGGTAGGGCTTCAGACGAGTGCCAAAGGTAGTGAACTCCTTTGGTCCTTTGGTGGTAGAAAGTGTGACTGGGTGTCATAATAGACCCTCCACCCTTCTTCTCCCCTTCCCTTCAACCCCACCCACCTGCTTTCTCCAAATATATAGCTAAAGATTAAACTAACCACTTGAAAATCATCTTGCGAGACGTCTGCTTCCTGACACGTTCCTCATGTGTTAAGACTCCAGTGATTTTTATTCTGTAATTACCAATGAAGAGAATACTACAAGTGACACAGGTGACTGTCCCTGGCATGGCTGTGCCTGCAGAGGCTGCGGAGCTTTTGAGGTAGCTTCACAGTTGTCTGATCACCAGTGGCCCCAAGTGATGTGAAACGGAAGCCTGTGGCTGAAGGCCTTAGCTTTGAAGGAAGGTTCAAAAAAGAGTCACACGCTTCCGTTTTCTGAAGCCTGAGTTAGTTGAACAGATATTTGGCACTTTCAAGATTTCTGTGTGGGACTTAAAGTTGTAACTTTCATTTGAGCCTAAGGCCTTCAGAATAAAGAGGACCACATGCTGGAAAGGTACAACAAGGATGGTTTTTTATCTGAACTACTTTCCCTTTATATTTGAAACTAGAGGAAATTAGTAAAGATTTCTAAATGATTTGCTGGATGGTAACTATTTAAAAAAAACTTTCATATTTTATTTATATATATATTTTTTTCTTACTCTTGATTCTGGTAATGAGAGTCATAAAAAAGCCAGTAAAGGATTGGAAGGAATTAAGTTGGCCATAATTACACATGTATTAATTTGAACCTTTGAAGAACAGACATATTTACACCTATTTTTTACATACTAACATAAATTATGATGTGGAAAAAAACCTTACAGGTATGCTTAACTCATGTTTTCTTAAAATATTAATATTCAAGGCATTGAATGAAGTTTCTGTATTTTTTCCCTTTTTGTTTTTTAATCTCTTAATCTCTTTAACTTTTTTCTTTTTACTAAAGTACAAGTAAAATATGTTAATTGTATAAAAGTTTTAAAGTTTAATATATGTGCATAGGAAGAAAAAATAGAAACAACATTCTTACCCCAATGCAGCTATTTTGTAGCTATTTTTTACAGGCAGCTAGAAATGCAGTGTAATTTATCTAGACCTAGTTAGTAAGAGCACAGATGATGAGTTAAAATAAAAGAAAGATTGAAAAAGTTTTTGCAGAGGTGAAGAGGGAAGAGAAATACTAGATGTAGCGTAAATGAGCTGTCATATGATTTGATTTCAGGGAAGTTTCTTTATGTTAAACTTTGTTCCTTGCTAAAGTATTTCATTAGCTCATTAATCCATTAACTCATTTATTAGGTAATATTTCTGGACTATTATATATCTGGAACTGTGCTTAACATTGAGGATGCATTAATAATCAAGGTAAACAGTTTAGAGCCATGCAGTGTCAAACAACAAATAAGTGCTCTCTGCCAACTGGGTTCTAGGCACAATTCTATGTACCAAGGATATAGTGAGGAACAAAGCGAAGAAACATTCCTGCCTTCGTAGTAGATGGCAGGTAGTGGTCATAGTAAAACAAGGAATGCAAATTGCAGTTCAAGGAAGAGCAAGGAGGTCCATGTGACTGGAGCAGAATGCATGAAGGAGTGAATAGAAGGACAAATGGTCAGAATGTAATTGGAGGCCAGATTATTTAGGCCGCATAGGACATTGTAAGGACTTTTTCCTTGACTCTGAATGAGATGGGAAGCATTGATAGGGTTTTGAGCCGAGAGAATTGTTATAATTTAAAAGGATCACTCTGGCTGCAGTTTGGAGAAGACACAGGTTTTGGTCAAGGACTGGAAACAGGGAGGCAAGGTGGGAGGCAAGGTGGGAGGCTATTACAGTAAGCCAGATGAGATCGTGGTGGGTTAGATCAGCGTGGTGGCAGTAGATGTGATTAGAAGTGGTCAAAACCATGACTTAGTGCATTTAAAGATTCCATCAACTGGATTTTTTGATCAAGATGAAGATTGTGTATGCGAGAAGGAGACGAATCAAAGATGATTTGAGGATTTTGGTCTGAGTAAATGAAAAATGGACATTTTTGGCCGGGCGCGGTGGCTCAAGCCTGTAATCCCAGCACTTTGGGAGGCCGAGATGGGCGGATCACGAGGTCAGGAGATCGAGACCATCCTGGCTGACACGGTGAAACCCCGTCTCTACTAAAAAAATACAAAAAAAAAACTAGCCGGGCGAGGTGGCGGGCGCCTGTAGTCCCAGCTACTCAGGAGGCTGAGGCAGGAGAATGGCGTGAACCCGGGAGGCAGAGCTTGCAGTGAGCTGAGATCTGGCCACTGCACTCCAGCCTGGGCGGCAGAGCGAGACTCCGTCTCAAAAAAAAAAAAAAAAAAAAAAAAGAAAAATGGACATTTTTATTTACAAAGATTTGGAGCAAAGGTTTGAGGGTAAAGAATAGATAAGCTTTAAAAAGAGTAAGTTTGCCTTTCCTATTAAATATCCAGGTAGAAATATTGAACAGAGGCATGAACTAGAAATAAATATAAATTGGGGTTCATCAGTAAGGAAGTAAGTGTGGACAAAAATGGAAAGAAAGAGAGCATATGAATATGAATACGAGGGCTAAACCCTGAAGCACAAATAAATGCAATAAAGTGTTATACAGTGGAAATACACACAAAGTAGCCCAATGGGGAAATAAGGAGCATGAATGATTGGTTCATCATGAAGACCGAGACCTTGAACAAAGTCCTGCAAGAACACTGAGGAAGAAGTAGCAACTTTTTTGTGTGTTTTTTTGGATACAGTCTCACTCCGTTGCCCTGGCTGGAGTGCAGGGGTATTGATCGTAGCTCACTGTAACTTTGGTCTGCTGGGCTCCAGTGATCCTCCCACCTCAGCCTTCTGAGTAGCTGGGACTACAGGGACATATCATTATACCCAGCTATTTAAAAAAAAAAAATTTTATAGAGGTGGGGTCTCACTGTGTTGCCCAGGTTAGTCTTGAACTCCTGACCGCAAGCTATCCTCTCGCCTTGGCCTTCCAAAGTGCTGGTGTTACAGGTGTGAACCAGAAGCAGCAACTTCTGCTTTGAAGAAATCAGAGACATTCACAGAGAAGGTAATGTTTGAGCTAGATCAGGTAAGTAGAGGTTTGTTAGAGGAGCTGGGACCCTTCAAGGCAGAAGGGGCAGTGAATACACAGTTGAAAGTAGTAAGAGAGGCCAGTGAGCCTGCAACTTCTTGTGCTCACACCGTTTGCATCAGGAACCTTGTATAGAGTCTGCACCATATTGTATGTATGAAGCAGAAGGTTATTTAAAAGAAAAAAAGCATACAACTGGGGCTGACAAAAATAGAGAAAAATGCCAAAGTCCATTTTAGAAGAATTGAAATGATATGCCAAAAAGCAGAACCGCTGGGAGTGTTTGAAGGAAAAAGTAGTACAGAAAAGCACTGGAATACAATAAGCGTGCAAGCAGTGACCTTTAAGAAGGTTGCAAGTCTTTAAAATGATAGGCCTGTAAGTCGCGGGGATGTTTCCTGAACTTGCAGCGTTTCTCTAAATCTGATAATAGTTTTAAAAGCAATTTATTTAATAATAATTAAAATAATATTTACTTTTAAAAAATCAATGCTGCATAAGTTACCTGTCTTTCTGAATTCCAAGAGATTTATGTATTTTATGAACTGCTAATGGTAGATAGAGAATATTCATTCATTCGAGGTATTTACTGAGCAACTACTACGTGCCAACCACTGTTCTAGGAATTGGGGCTGTAAATGTGATCCTGACAGCACAGTCCATGCCCTTGTTTACACTTGATTGGTGATACAGAAGTGAATAAACAAATGAATAAATAAATGGTATAAAGTAGAGCAGGTAAAGGTGAAGAAATGGCAGGTTGCTAATTCAAAAGCTTGATGTAGGACCTCACTGCAATCGGAGGGATTGCAATGATACCAGTGGGCAAAGAATGGGATTATTTAGGACCTGCTAGGCCAAAGAAGAGTGTTGAACTTTACTGCAAATACTATGGGAAACTCTTGGAGTGTTTTGGAGAGGGGAGCTTGGTGATCATAAAGCTTAAACACTAAACAAGTCTAGATTAAAAACTTTGCAGAAAGCTCAGACATTGTCTGCACATATTACATGGAGATTTAAATCCATTTCCCACATATCTGTCATCAGTGGGAGCAGAAAAATAAATAGTTGTGGTCTCAATGTTAGTTGAAAATAAGTTAATTTTTATTCTCTTCATTGAGTAAACTCAAGGCCTTAATTTCTCTTTTCAAGTACCAATTTCTTTGGGTTTAATTTATATAGAATTTTTAAAAATCACTTCTTTTAAAGGGAATTTCATAAAACTCTTGTTTGATTTTTAAATAGTTTATGGCCTTCATACTCTATTAAATATTTGCCTAGGATGAAGCATGTTTTTCTAAAAATATGTATTTTACAAGAACCTCATAGACATTATACTTCACAGCTTTACTTATGATTTTTAAAAAGGAGGCAAATAGTCACTTCATGACTGAAGGAAGTCACTGATTCTGGGAATACTATGACTGGCCAGATGTCTGATGAGAACCTTTTCAACTTTTAGACAGAACTAAATGGTGTCAAGAATTAAATAATCATGAATGTCGATCTTCAGCATTTCTACTAGCAGCTTGACCTGAAAATAATTCCCATCAATTTACATAAAATGATTAAAATTAGTCTCAGGTCATAATGACTAAATTGTATTTATTTTGCCCAGAGACATCAGGTTTTAGTTAAAACTGGAAATTCATTTGCATAATATAGTGTTCAATCCTACTCCTCATGTATCCCACAATCCCCAAAATTAGTTCAACTAACTTGTTACATAGTGTTTGTAGGGGACAAAAATAATATATTTAACCACCCATTGCAAGAGTCATAGCTGACACCCCTATAATGAAAGACAGATTAATGAAAGAAAAACATAACAAATTTATTTAATGAACCTTCAAAAATGATGGCTCAAAAGACCCAGGAAAAACTGTGTATTTTTATGCTAAGTCTGATGAAATACGTGGATAATCATGGAGAAACATGATTGGACAATAGAAGTATGATTTCAGAGTAATAAACTAGGTGGGGTGTACTACAGCAAGTCCTGTTTGTTCAGATTTTTCCTGTGTCTGTATAATATTCCCTGCCTCCACCTCCTGGCCGCCCCCCATGGGGCAGGACTATCTGGAATGAGGGTCTTATGACCTGCTTTCAGGTGAGATAGGTTGGAATATTTTTATGACAATGATGCATAGGAGAAAGGGAGAAGTGACCTTCTTGCTCTGTAGTTTTCTCAATTGTCAAGGTCCCATATTTGGGGTTATTGTGTTCTAAGCTTGACATGTCCAAAAAATAGTTCCTGAAATACATTAATGGATTCTACAGTCTCAGAATCATTTTAAAATGTGGAAGTATACTTTTTAGAGTTTAAGAAAAAGGAGGAAACCAAAAAATTCAAAGCACTGAAAATCCTTTATAGGTCAGGTACTTCAGCCATTTATGTTATTAATGAATTTTGTCTGTTTCCCCGTCATGTGACTTGACAGTACTGAGTTATTTGCATATGGAATTCACTCCTTTTAATGTTAAAATTGAACTCTCTATCACGTCACCATTTCTCTGCACCCATCCACTTTTTTGGCCAGTAGTAATTATTTTTTCTCATTTTTCCATGGAAATAGATTTACAAAGTTAGATTTTGTAGGTTTCATCAAAAAGAATGTGGAAAGGCAGTAAGAGGCATTATAGGATGGGCTCATGTATAAAATGTGTATGTATTACACAAATATCCTGGGGACAGGGATAGGCTGAATTGAGGAAGTTGATTTAAATGTTAAAAGAAAATGTTCTGTCAAAGTGTTAATACTTTCAGGAAACCTTGTAAATATTTATAATGTAAAGGTATATCACAAAGTTGGTGCTTCTTCTTGGAATAATGACATGGTTTAGGAACAAGCCCAGAAACGGTAATACATAACACATGTAACATTCATATTTTACAAAGCACTTTACAGACATTTAAAATGTATGATCTTTGTTATTGATAGATATTGTTTATCCATGATTTTGTACTTGAGAAACCAAAGTGACACAAGTAGAGACTGCCACTCTTAAATCCTTTTAGGAAAAAGGTAGGATATAAATATAGTAAATTAAAACTATTTATGACATCTGAATCCATTTTTTTTTAGCAATATAAATGGCCTTTAAACGTCCTCCCTCAGATATGATGGGAAGTGTCACTTGATCTTTTTAAATACCACCTCTCCAAGCTGAAGAGTTCGAGAGTTACTGTATAATATTTGACTTACTATTTTATATTTAGCAATCAGGTAGGGAAAATATTGCAGTAGATTAAAAATACCTGCTTTGGCAGGCATATCAAAAGATCTTATCATTCTGAATCAACTGCTGGAACTAGTACTGATAGGGCATGTTAAGAACTTGTAGTTTTCCAAGTTATTACTTGTAAACATAGTGTAAAGGAAATCTTTATCCCCCTAATGTGTGTCTCTTTTCCTATCGTGTTTTTTATAGTTTGCATCTTCAGTTTTCCTGTTACTTTGTAAAATGGATTTTTGTTTTTTACTTGTCATATTTTTATACTATATACGTACTACAGAAAGGAAAGGAAGAAATATTTCCAAATAATCTACTCAAGCTAAAAATCACAGATGTCCTTGTGAAACTTTGCCTTAATTAATTTGTATCCTTTTCATGTCTATTAAAAATGGGTACCTTAAGAAGCATTCTGTCTAAATGTTGATTTAAAAAGCAAATTTTTTTTTTCTGAAGAAAAAGCATTTTAAATAAGAGCGTAACTAGTTTTGATAAAATCAACTTTAAAATGTAATGTGTAATTAAGTAGAGGGAAATGGAGAATAACAATAATAGCTTACTTCTCAGCAAACAGCATTTTTTGTGAAAAGTGTTTATAATATTTATTAACATACAGAATTAGTCTTAACCTGCTAGAAAGAAGAGAAAATGCAACACCTTTCAAAGATGCAAATTGACAATTAACAAAACAATAGAATTCTAGGCCTTCCTTTGCAAGAGGTGCAAATTGATAATCAGGCTCTGCTGAAAAGCTGGTTGTTTCTATTTAAAAGTTTTCTTGAGATGAAGGCTCCCCAAGGAAGAAGAAAATAAGAATATGGCCATTTTTGTGAAGTAGAACATCTGATCTACAAGAATATCATAATTCTACTGCGCTCTGCAGTTTCTATTTGAAAAATCCCAGCCCAAAAGGATGAGGGATGTGTGAATTCAGTGTCTCTGGATATTAACACTCTTGCTTTTCACATTCATTGCTGATTCAGTTCACTGCTCTGACCTTTACTTTTTAAGGTATAAAATGGTATGGGATTAGGCCACCTGAATAATCCAATAATACTTTTCTGTGTCTCTGTAGAGCCATACTGTCCTGTGTATGTGTTTGTGAGTTTCTGTCAGGGCACTGTCCATATACACTCGACGTTCAATTTTCCATAGGTAGACGTTTCAGCTTCTCAGATTTAGTTGTTGACCTGATCATTAACTTATATTTACTTTGCCACTGGGAGTCTGTGGGTGTGCTGGAAAGTTTTATGTGTACTTTTTTTTTTTTAAATTTCAGCAGGTGACCATAGTCAGTCTGCATTTATTGAGCGCTTCTGAGTGCCAGGTAATGTGCTAGATGTAGTGAATACCAAGTTGATAGGACATCAGTCTAGTAGTGTTATCCAGGTCACATGGTACCAAAGTATCAGTGGCGGCAAATCCAAACCGGTCTGCAGCAACCTCGATTCTTGCCTCCTCAGAAGAAAGAATTTGACTGAGTGGGATAAGACAGAAGGAGAGACAGAGGCAAGTTTTAGAGCAGCAGTGAACATTTATTAGAAAGCTTTAGAGCAGGAATGAAACAAAGTAAAGTACACTTGGAAAAGGGCCAAAGGGGCGACTTGAGAGGTCAAGTGCATGTTTGACTTTTTGACTTGGGCTTTTATATGTTGGCATATACTTCCGGGGTCTTGCGTTACTTTCCCCCCGGTTCTTCCCTTGAGGTGGACTGTCCGCATGCGCAGCAGCCTGCCAGCACTTGGGAGGGGAGCGGTGTGGTCACTGGAGTTCTACGCATGCTCACTTGAGACAGTCTCTCCTTATCAGCAGAATGTCCCTAGAAGGTCATACACTAGTTAGACTTCTCCATTTTGCCTCTTAATAGGCATGCTTGGGCACACTCACCCAACTGCGGAGATCTTATCGAGAAGCTGCCGATCACCAGCTTCTGTTTTTTTCTGCTGGGAGACTGCCTTTTCCTGGTACCAGCTGTGACCAAGTATTATTATTATTATTATTTTTATTTATTTATTTTTTTTTTGAGACGGAGTCTCGCTGTGTCGCCCAGGCTGGAGTGCAGTGGCCGGATCTCAGCTCACTGCAAGCTCTGCCTCCCGGGTTTTTACGCCATTCTCCTGCCTCAGCCTCCCGAGTAGCCGGGACTACAGGCGCCCGCCACCTCGCCCGGCTAGTTTTTTTTTGTATTTTTTAGTAGAGACGGGGTTTCACCGTGTTAACCAGGATGGTCTCGAACTCCTGACCTCGTGATCCGCCCGTCTCGGCCTCCCAAAGTGCTGGGATTACAGGCTTGAGCCACCGCGCCCGGCCAACCAAGTATTATTTTAGAGAGACAGCGTAACAATTGCGTGACCATCACCTGATGGTCTTCTGACATTCCTGGAGGGGTTGGGGTAGCCCTGTCCTGCCCTGTTCATGCCTGACTAGCAACCTACTATAACAGTAGTGTTCCAAACTAGAAAGAGAATAAGGCTTGATGTACAGACAACTAACTTCCTTCCTTCCTTCCTTCCTTCCTTCCTTCCTTCCTTCCTTCCTTCCTTCCATCCATCCATCCGGCTACCTGAAGAATCCAATAATGCTTTTTCTGTGTCTCTGTAGAGCCATATTGTGCTGTGTATGTGTTTGTGTTTGTATGTGTTTTAGAGAAGCAGTGAACGTTTATTAAAAAGCTTTAAAGCAAGAATGGAACAAAGTAAAGTACACTTGGAAGAGGGCCAAACAGGCGACTTGAGAGGTCAAGTGCATGTTTGACCTTTTGACTTGGGCTTGTATATGTTGGCATATACTTCCGGGATGGATTGGTCCTTCCTTCCTTCCTTCCTTCCTTCCTTCCTTCCTTCCTTCCTTCCTTCCTTCCTTCCTTCCTTCCTTCCTTTCTTCCTTCCTTCCTTCCTTTCTTCCTTCCTTCCTTCCATACAGTACTAAATGAGAAAGACACTGTCTCTGCCAGATCCCAATTCTTCCATTTGGCCCATTTATTGAGTCAGAGTCTGTATATACAAGTATAAACATGTATGCAAGTATGTAAATGAAAAAAACAGTCTATATTTTCAAGGATTATGACATTTTGACTAAATCTCTGAATCTCTGAAGCTTCTATTTCCTCACTAGTAAATAGGAAAAATAATACCTCTTTCAGAGGACCCTGGTGGGGATGAAATGAGATGATGTGTGTGAAAGTTCTTGCACAGTTTGTACTTAATTTGTGAGTTAAGTTCTCCTGTTCCAAGCTTGGACTACAGGTGCACGCCACCATGCCTGGCTAACTTTTTTTGTAGTTTTTGGAGAGATGGGGTTTTTGCCATGTTGCCCTGGCTGGTCTTGAGCTCCTGAGCTCAAGCGATCTTCCTGCTAAGCCACCATCTTTAATCATCCTGTAGTTTTTGGAAGGTGAGCATTGGTCCTTGGCAGAAGGTGATGGACATAATATAATTTGGCGGAGAGAACAGGCTGCCCAGTGTCTCCAGCTGTCTTCTCTCCTTTCTTGGAGTAACTGCCTTGCCCTTAGTCTGGGCACTCAAGCTGGGATTTGGGCATTTGTGACGTTTGTTCACATTTAGGGGTAGGAGTGGAAGGGTGGCTATCATCCCCATGTACCTTCTTAGCTGGGGTTTGTCTCTAAAAGGATGTTTTTGCCCCATTCTCTCCCCTCTCTGGGTTTTGGCTATCTTGGATGTGAGAGGAAGATGCTCCATGTTTTGAGCCCCCTGAAGTGGCCTCAGCGTTGCCTCTCCAAGCATTCTTTGTTCTTCTCCTTGCTGGATGTGGGCTTCTTTGTGGGTGCCATCTGGGTACAACAAGCATTCATCTTCTCTGCAAGCAAAGCCTGAAGAAGATTGATTGCACTTCCTTATGGTCATGGGAAAGTCTAAGAAATTTTTTCTCCTGTGAAAGTGGCCAGGGCACTCTCTGCCATTTTTGTGGGAATAACAATCTTTGCATGACCCCAGTCCACACTTCAGTGGCAGAATCATAGATTGAGGGCCATTGCCCATTTGTCCTTTTGGAGTCACTTTGCTGCTGGCATTCTAAAAACATTACAGCGAGCTTTGAACTGCTCTGCCAGGTCCCATCTTCCTTATCTCCAGATCAGAGCTGGCGGTGCAGGCATCACCCAACTTGTGCCTGGCTCCCCTGGCTCCTCAGAGGTGAACAGCCAACACCCACTTTCCCTGCCTTTCCCATTTCCTGCCAGCCCTGAATTCCACTTTCAGGAGACTTTTCTATGGGTGTGGGACTCAGTCTGACAGTCCTTAAGCAGAGGGTGATACACAGTTTGCACCTGCTGAAACCTGTTCAAAACAGGTCAGATCCACATTTTCTGATTTTCAAGTTCCTTGGGCAGAACCCATCCCTTTGCAGGAAGAGTTCTGCAGGATTGTTTTTGTTTGGTCTTGTTTTGCTTTTTAAAATAAGTATGGATTCTGAGGTAGAGATCTTTAAAATATCTGTCATCAGCTGGGTGCGGTGGCTCACGCCTGTAATTTTAGCACTTTGGGAGGCCAAGGTGGGCAGATTGCCTGAGCTCAGGAGTTCAAGACCAGCCTGGGCAACAAGGTGAAATCCTATCTCTATTAAAATACAAAAATTAGCCGGGCATGGTGGCGAGTGCCTGTAATCCCAGCTACTCAGGAGGCCAAGGCGGGAGAATCGCTTGAACCTGGGAAGCAGAAGTTGCAGTGAGCCGAGATCATGCCACTGCACTCCAGCCTGGGCAACAGAGCGAGACTCTGTCTCCAAAAAAAAAAAAAAAAAAAAAAACAAAAAAAACAACACCACACACACACAGATAAAATAAAATAAAAATAAAATAAAATAAAATCTTTCATCACCTTTCCATCTTCTAGGTATTCTCTTAGAAATCTCGCAAACATTAAACTCGTTAGCCAAATCCAATGAGGCTGCCTCCCTCTTCCTCCCTTGTACCGGATACTCTTTATCTGCTTATGGAATTTAAAGGCAGAATTCATTTTCATCAAGACCCTGATATTTCAGGAATGATTCATGAACCCCTATCTCTGTAGACAAAGTGTCCAACAGAATCACCATCACTGTCACAAAGCATATTGGGTACAGTTCTAAGGATTGACATCTCTCTTTGTTACACTTAGGCATGTTCAAGGATTTTTAGCAATCCCTGGAGAGATCCTTGTGCATACTGTGGATAAACATCAGAACATAATCTCATGTGTTTGAGAAATATCACTTTCTTTATTTTCTACTATTTAACATAATTATTGACATAATTATCCTATAATAGCATAATTAGTCATAATAACATAATTATCGACTCTCAGGCCACAATTCTACTAGCCTGGTGGAAAATCTAACATCAGTCATTCTTGGATCTTCTGAACTCTTCCCTTTGATTTAATCGTCATATTTCTTCCAGCATCTTCTTCAGGACCAAGGCATTGATTGAGGGGGAGGGTGTCCCCAGGTTATTCAGTTGTCTTTGTGTTGTGTTAGCAAGACTTCCTGAGGAACTGAAGTAAGTCGGGGTATTGGAAATGGAATGCAGGAGGTAGAATCAGCAGTGAGGATGACCACGCTGATTGAAAGGTGAGGGAGAGGGAGAGGGAGGGTCTAGACGGTCCAGCCTCTTTCTTGGGGCACGGAATCAACAATTGAGTTGACAACAAAGAGAAGGAATATGAGAGGAGAGCAGGCTTGACAGGAGGACAAGTTTGATGATGAATAAATTGGGGGACGTGCTAAGTTTGTTGTGCCTGTTACTTATTTGCATAGAAATATTTTGCAAATGGTCAGGAGAGTGATTTGAGCTAAAAATACAAAGCAAGTAGAGAACATGGCCCAAGAGCGAGGTCTGCAAAAGACCAGTGCTGTGGAGAGGCCTCTCCTTTTTATCCCAAAGCTGCAATCCTCTGTCAGACCACCTAGCTGCCACACTGTTCAACCTTCCTCTGCTGTCTAGTTCTGAGTTCATTTTACGGCTGTCAGACTTTGATTTCTGAATTATAGCACTGAAGATATTCCTCCTTTAATCAGAAAATTTCCTGTTTTTCTAACATAGTGCAGTCTCTTTGGATTGAATTCCTGGTCCTTTCTCATCTAACCCAATCTTCCATTTCTACTTCATTTTCCATTCTTCTTCTAGCCAACATATCTGATATTCTAAAACCAAGACCATTTTCCATTTCTTAACAATTGTATATTTTCTTACCTGCATATTTTTCTTGGTTCATGCTATCCCTTTGACATGGAATTCTCTTTACTCTAAAATCTACCTGTCAAAGCCTTCTTCCTTGACTCTTGATAATACATGCTATTTCTTTCTTTAAGAGGGAACTCCCGTACTTTATCAAGCCTTTCTTAAGATATTTATTATGTTACGTTCTGACATACATTTTTGTGTAGTGTATGCCATAGACTCATCGATAACCCAGTCCATTAGTATTGGAAAGAACCATCAGAGCTCCATTAGTGCTGTAGCCTCAACATTATGTTTTAGTGGAACATATGATTGAACAATTGTCTTTCCCCAATTTTCAAAAAAAAAAGCATATTTTTCTGAGTTTTCAGTTTACCTATTGTGGTTGGCAGCTTTTAAGGTGCCTCCCCCCTTGTCTCCCCTTTGATCCTGACCTCCTGGCATTCACACCTTTGTAAAATTCCCTCCCCTTGAGTGTGACATGGACTTAGGATTTGCTTATTACAAACAGAACACGAGAGAAGGAATCAGTGACCTTCATTTACTCATGTGGTGTGTTACTGAGCACTGCCAGAAACACAATTATTTAATGCAAATATAAGAGATATCTTTTATACTTTCTTCAACTGTAGGAATTACATCTGGAATACCTGTATTATAGTACTTATAACTCAATTAAGCTTCTTCTTACAAAGTTTGCTGTATTTAAAGGAGATCTAAACTTAAAAATCCCTATTTTTTTGTTTAGATACTGTGTAAATGGAGCTCCAAGGCTGGGTGCGGTGGCTCAAGCCTGTAATCCCAGCACTTTGGGAGGCCGAGACGGGTGGATCACGAGGTCAGGAGATCGAGACCAGCCTGGCTAACACGGTGAAACCCCGTCTCTACTAAAAAAAATACAAAAAACTAGCCGGGCGAGGTGGCGGGTGCCTGTAGTCCCAGCTACTCGGGAGGCTGAGGCAGGAGAGTGGCGTGAACCCGGGAGGCGGAGCTTGCAGTGAGCTGAGATCCGGCCACTGCACTCCAGCCTGGGTGACAGAGCAAGACTCCGTCTCAAAAAAAAAAAAAAAGGAGCTCCTGTCGCCAGTGATTAACAGGGTTTCTGCTCTCATCAAGGGCAGAATGTGATTTACTTGACGTTCTTCAGTGGTCAGATGAAAGTACTTTTTTTTTTTTTTTTTTTTTTTTTGAGACGAGTCTCACTCTGTGGCCCAGGCTGGAGTGCGGTGGCGCGATCTCGGCTCACTGCAAGCTCCGCCTCCCGGGTTCACGCCATTCTCCTGCCTCAGCCTCCTGAGTAGCTGGGACTACAGGCACCCGCCACAGTGCCTGGCTAATTTTTTGTATTTTTAATAGAGACGGGATTTCACCGTGGTCTCGATCTCCTGACCTTGTGATCCGCCTGCCTCGGCCTCCCAAAGTGCTGGGATTACAGGCATGAGCCACCATGCCCAGCTGAAAATACTTTCTGAATTCCTATGAACATGATGTCTAACGTCTTATTTTGTCCCCTATACTCTGTATAATTACTGTAATATGCTGTTAACTTTTGGGTAGGAGAAATCAGCCAACTTTAAGGAATATCTGAACTATATTGGATGTGTATGAATTTTACTCATTTTTAATGATATTTTAAAAATGTTATGTGGCTAAGAAAATTCAGCTACAAATCTAGAGCCTTATACAACCTTCCTTCTTTTTGGTATATATTTGCATTGTGCTGAATGTTTCTTGTTGGCCTTTCTCTAATGGTGTAAAAATGGTCTCATTTGTAAGCCTCATCTTCTATAATGTATTCACTTTCCTTTGGCCCTTCTGGTTCATACTGGTCTTGGTGTGCTTTTAAATTTGGTACAATTTTTTGAGTGTGCATTGTTTTCAGAAAATCAGTTTTTTTGTTTTTGTTACTGTTGTTGTTTTTCCCCTATAACTAATGTGAAGTCAGCAATTTCATTTTCCCCACTCTGAGCACTGTTGTCATCAGCTGTCCCTGTATAATGGCTTTTGATATGTCCCATTGTGACGCATTGGACCCTGTCCCTAGTTAATCATTCATTTTTGGAGACTGATTCTGGGCAACAATGATGACATTCTCCCTTCATTTTTAGTGTTGAAATCCTTGGCTGTTCATTTTTCTCTATCATTTGTTGTGGGCTGCAACTTCCAGCCATATTAAAACTTTTAGCAGGGTTAGCATTGCCTTGTTTCTGACTACCCACAGGGAATTCTCTTAAATACACCCGTAGCCTGGGAACTTGTAGTGCTTAGGAAAAAAAAAAATCAAAACTCATAGATCCATCCCTTTTTATACTTTTTCAGAGCCTACTTTTCCCATGTTTTGCATGGCAAGAAGCAACGCCTTGAAACTCTCTGAAAATGTTTTTCAGGCTCTTACTTACAAAGTGTCCCTAGAATGAATTATAGTGAAAAGTACTTGTATAGAACCCTTCCCCGTGGGTTTTTGTAGATAGATTCAGTGCTCCAAGAAATCAAGATATTTGTGAAGACCTATAACAATGCTAAATTCATATAAGCGATACATGTTATTATTTTGTCATGTCTTCTTTTAATTGAAAAATACCCCATGGAAATACATATGTAGGGGTGAGAGAAACAGAGAAAGGACGGAATGGGAATCAGTATAGAAATATCTTTAGGAGATATTTTATGACATGGTCTGAATCTTCTTGTATTTGGATAGAACGATGCCCAAAAATGGGAACTTTCTATCCAGTTGTATTTTACATTTTATTTTATTTTTTTGTTGAAGTAACCAAGAGAAACTTAGAGAAAAATATCTATTACATTAAAGATATTGAGATTTTATAAAGACCTTATGAACATGTATTCATATGTGTGACCATAATAATATGTATATACTTTATAGCAAAAAAATTACTATTACTTCTTGTCTCATCAGAACTGATGTAGTTGTTGTATTTTGCCCAAAGAACAGAACTGGGGGAAAAGATTCTCAGTGTGTTAAAATCAGCTTCAATCACAGTCATTTTATCCCTGATGTCTGCACAGCTTACTGACTTCCTGCAGCCAGGGGCAGGAAAATGCATTTTTCTTCATCCTCCACCCAGGACAGTACAAATTTACATGTGCACACTCACGCTTTTTAAAAAAATAACAGAAAAAGAACAACTTCAGAAATAAACGTTTCAGTCAGAACATTACATTGTTAGAAACTGCAATAAAGGACTGAATAATTCAAAATATTAATCTCCCTTTGCATTATATTGCTCTATTAACAAGCTAACTGTTCTAGTATTGCTGGAAACTTTCCACAGAGTTACATTTTGGCACTTGCTCTTTTATTTGAATGTGGAGAGGTGGAAAATACATAATTCATGGTTATCATAATATATCATAAGATATTATGAGATACATTCATGATTATATGTAGTATATCGTAAGGAATATTCATCATTGTAATAAAATATAGTCATGGTTATTGTTAGATATATCCACTGAGATTGATGCTTTCCATAAATAATCCAGACACTTAACACAAGGCATTTGGGGCAACTTTTTAAGACAGCTGTCATGGCATTTCAGTACAAAGTGGAATAGGTCTAAGAGAATTAGATTGTCTCTTGAATTGGAACACTTTCAATAACTACTATTGGCATTAGAGTGTCAGGATCAACAGTGACTTTATGTATGCAGTTGGAGGCAAACTAGGAAGCAGAGCTTGCGGGCTGCTTGTCCCTGGGTCTTCCGCATGGCAGAAGGTTATGGCAGCTGTTGGCTCATGGCAGGGAGCACTGAGGCAACCTCAGGGCACTTGCTGAGAGTACAGAGACCTTCTAATTCTTGTTATTCCTAAGCTTTTGTAGTGGCAGTGGTAGAAGAAGAAGGTTTTCCGTATGAAACTATCCAAGGATCATTTGAAAGACATAGGTCAACATTCTTAATAGATGCAAATTAATTCCAGTTAAGGCACACATATTCAACATATGCACAGAGACAAAATGGTATAGCGGAAAGCAGTTTTAAAATGAGCGTCTGGTCCCTGCAGCAGTAAAATCCTAACACTGGGTTCTCACAACTTGTGGTGACGTGTAGACTATCAGCTACCTCTGGGATTGGGGCCTATGTGAATAGGCAATATACTGTTTTTAAGACTCAAAGTATGAAAATGTAAGAAAGATTATAGTTTTGGAAAAACTATTACTGGATGACTTCCTGGAAGAAAGAAGTTGTGGGGAGAGAGTAACAGAAGGAATAAAAATCTCTTGGTTCACAGACTGAAATCCATAATGCTATAGGATCTTTACAACAATTTCAGTGATCTGTTATACCGCTCAGTGGATATGTTGCTCAGTGAATATTGGTCTTGTTGCAAGGATAATGTCCTATTTGAGTCCAAAATAGCTCACACATCTCTCTTGTGTTTAGTAATAAATTGCCACCAACCATCAGGTAAAAGTTCATTTTGCAAGATTCCAGATGGTGCATTTAACACCATTTTTAAGGCTTCCTGTAACTAGCTAACGCATATAGTTAATGCAGATATAGCTGAATTCCAGTATACTTTAATTCTTATATGTAGGGTCTCCCTTTCCTATATCCACAGGTTTTTCCCCTTCTGGCATGTTTTTCTATTTTTCTGAACCCAGAAGTTACCACTGGCAGAATTTCAGTCTCAGAACTTTGTCAACCATTAAAGATGTAGCATTGTGGCTTTTGAATAAGTCAAAATAAGTTTAAAATAAGTTTAAACTGTTCGTGAAAGCAGTGTTTTGCTTCGTTCTCAGATATTCCCTGAATTCCTGCATTGTTTTTTTCTCGTTGAAGTTCATAAGGAAAAACTTGGACTTGTTTTGTTTCTTTAGGAAATGCCTCCAGAATTGTATTTACCTTTGAGATTTCTTGGTTAAATGAAGGGTTGTTATGGCCTCTTTAGTCTTAGCAAATTAAATATCACACAGAGAGCATGATAAGGGGTCATCAAATCACGGGTAGACACAGATGATAAGCATCATGTCAGAGGAGACACATTTTTTTGCCACTAGAAATAAGCCTTTGTTTGATGCAGAACTTCGGATCACTTAGTTGGCGTGGTAGGAAAGAATGACGTTCACTAGGGATAAATTCGTTTTATTTTTCTGAAATTAATTTATTAAATGAATTCACGTTCATGAGCCAGTTGGGAAGGCATATCAGGAAATCAAAAGTGCTACCACATAAACTGTCTAGTGTTTGTTTATTTTGAATTTATATAGCCTGTTTTCTCTAGAGATGTGAAGATGCTGTGCAGAAAATTTTAAATCTGTTAAACAATAGACAATAAGTTGTGAAATGTGAACCCCTGCCTGGATAGGTTATAATCGCTAAGGCCTTTTAATATACCCAGATACAAGCACTGGCAGTTAAAAAGGAAAAAAACCCAAAAAACAAAATACGAGATTCTCACCTGGCTGGATATCAAGAATGAGAGATAGTTTGTAAACACCTTCATTCTTTCAGACTTGGGTCTGTTTTTCCCCGTTTATTCTGACGTTTAACATCAAATAGATAACCTGTCATAAATTGCTGAATATTCTCTCACATTTTAGGGGAATTTAGAATCAAAGCTACTCAGGCCAATCATTGAAATGAAATTTTCCTCAGGACTAGTGGTCAGTCTTGGAGATAATGTAAGAAGATAAAGACCCCCCCAGAAACACAAGAGTTAACATCAGTAACTCTTTGTATAAGTAATAAAATCTCTGAATTCAAGTGTCTCACCCTGCACAGTAGAGAAAAGACGACTCAACATCTATAGCTATGAATTATCCTGGAATGTGGATAGCTGCTGTATTCTCACACATAGACCCAATACTCGTAAACTTTCACTGTGAAATAACAGCTCAATACCCTTTCCTGGCCATCTTTTTCTAATAATATGAAAACTCTTTATGATATTTTACATACTGAAAACTAGGGATATATGTGGTTAACTTTCCCACTCCTGACTATTTACATACTTAAAAAATTTAACCTTCCAAAAATACATTCACAATCCGGTTTAAAATAGTGCAGTTTTTTGCCTCTGGTTAGTTATTTTCCTTTTGGTCGTTTTTAAAATTTTATTTTATTTTTTATTTTTTTTAAGAGTAAGGACTCTGGAATCAGAATTAGAATTATGGTTTTGCACCTTCCTACCTGTGTGACCTTCAGCAAGTAGATAAATGCAAGTTCCTCTCCCATAGTATTTTTCTGAGATTTAAATGAAAAAAAATATGTAAAATACTAGAGATAATAGGTAACTTATAGAAACTGTTCTGTTAGTATATAGTAACACCGTTGCTGCTGGTGATACTACATAATATGGTATTTGAATATAACATTTCTGTATAACTAATGACTGGCCCTATTACTCATCTCCGTTGAATAAAATATAATGAATCAACTTTTAAAAATATTATGAATACATACCCATTTTAATACACTTGGAATTGGAAGAGAAGTTTAATAATGTTTTGTCAGATCCATTAAAATTCAGTTTCTTTAATTTAAAATTGCCACTGTTGGCTGGGCATGGTGACTCACACCTGTAATCCCAGCACTTTGGGAGACCAAGGTAGGTGGATCACTTGAGTCCAGGAGTTTGAGACCAGCGTGAGCAACATGGCAAAACCTTTCTCTACAAAAAACACAAAAACTAGCTGGACATGGTGGTGGCGCATGCTTGTGGTCCCAGCTACTGGGGAGGCTGAGGTGGGAAGATCACTTGAACCCAGGAGGTTGCTATGAGCCAAGACTATGCCACTGCATTCCAGCCTGGGTGACAGAGTGAAACCCTGTCTCAAAAATAAAATAAAATGAATAAAACTGCCACTTTTGGGGATTAAGAACATCGTGTAATTTTTGAAGAAGGAGAAATCGTCACTTTGAAAAAAAGGAGAAATGTTTATTTGTAGGGAGAGTGATTAATAACTTTTCAGTAATAGTTAACCTACATATATATTCAATAACTGTCATCTAATATTCATATGGAAGTGCTAAGTTTAAGGAAATAGGGAGTAGAAAAGGGTGAGAGCATTGATGTTGGATGCTGGCTCCCAGGATAAGCACCATTACTCCCGCTCAGCAGACAGTGCTAGTCATGAGCTGGCAGCTGGTACAGTATGCCCTTGCACAGTTCTTTTCCTTCGGAGAATGTACTGAGCAGTCAGTCACTCACAGTTCCAGACCCACAGATGCTGCGTTTCCATAGTGCAATAGTTCCTGAAGTTCTTGACCTGACCCGCAGCACTGGGAATGCAGTGAGAATACAAAAGACAATCTTAAAAGACATCAGACCTTCTCTGCTTGTTGAGTCATTTGCCGGCTATGGAGGATCTGTTCATTATTTGAAGCGATGCTGCTTTAGCAATATTTAAGGAAGAGAGTGGGGATTTCATCTGTTTTGGTTAATTAATTTAGCTTGTGGACCACTTGTGGTAGTTAATGAAATTCCATTTCCTTACACCCATGCTGCAGAATTGGGCTGCTTTTTAGCCCATGGAGAAAGAAGAGGACAGTTTGTTTCATTGGAAAGAAAGAAAAAATCTGAGAATGGGAATACTGTCGAAGATGAAGTTCAGCACTGATTGTTTTGAACAGAAAGAATCAGTGATTTTAAACCCATAGGTTCTGTGCTCTGTAATGTACATTATGTTAGATAAGCCTCCTGGGTAATGAGTATTAGTCACTTTCAAAATTTTCACCGAGTTACAGGTTGGATCCACAATTTTAATTACAAGGAAGAAATTTAAGTAGATGAATGAGAAAGAACCTAAACTCTATTTTAGTTTCCTCTAAGTTAAAACTGTAAATGACTTAGCATAACTACCTTCATGTCTCTAACTGTCAAATATAAAAAAAATGAATTCAATTAACTGTCTGACAGTTTGGGGTAATGAGTAGATGAGGGATTAGCTACAGGACCGTGGGGGTGTGTGTGTGTCTGTCTGTCTATGTAGGGCCATGTGGGGTCTGCAAGTATCCAGGTGGCAGAAACTATACTAAGAAATAAAAGAGCGTAGCATTTTTTTCAAACTACTTTTTTTCTTAAGCACAACGTATCTGGCGATTACAGATTTGCTTTCTAGATAACTGTGAAGTGATAATGCCTTAGTTAGGACAAGAAATCTACAGAACATATTGGCTGCGTAGGAGAGTGATTCCATATTACTTTCACTGCCCTGACATTTGACATGATTGCTACTGTCAGAAAGTTGAATTATCAGAATTCTCAGCGAGAAAGACACAACCATTGCTTTTCACTTCTTCAAAAGGTATTTTCCTCTCTTATTCATGAGTTTTACATTATAAATATCTACATATGCTTATAACCGACAACTGTGTCAAAGAAGAAGGGAGAAACAAGCTCAAGAGGTGCTGGTCTTTGGACCTGATTTTTGTGAACCACAGCTAGATCTACTCAGAGTTCTCACTTCTTCGCCAAGGACATAGAGTTTTAGAGAAAGACACTGCAGAAGGGACACTGTGGCTTCACTGTCAAATAGTCTTAAATGTCTGTGACTTCTCTCATTTATCAGCAAGGAAATCTCACAATAATGTGGACACAGTTACCTTTTTCTATTGTGTTATTTTGCAGTGTTCCTGCTGAAACATTCATGAGAAATGATGAGGCAGATGAATTTTGATGATGATCTCTTAATGAAATAAAACCAGCTTATAAAGATAGATTTCTGCTAATTCAGAAGCCAAGTGCCCTATGATGGAGTCTCACATAAACCTTGGCTTGGTGGTCAAGTGAAAGATTATGAAGTTTTTCAGCACCGTTTTAGGATATTTCATTTCTCAGATTTAATTTTTTATTCTTGCTGTGAGTGCTTGAGATTTTAAGGATGAGACGTATTCTAAAATAATGCACTAGGTAAAATGAGGTTTTTACTTAATGTTCATTAACAAAGACCGTTGGCTTTATACTGCACACAGATCCTGATTCATATAGTCTATAGGCAGCGTATTAGATATACCAAATAAAAGGTATCCCACAAAAAACAGTTTTCAAAGCCAGGTACGGTGGCTTACACCTGTAATCCCAGTATTTTGAGAGGCCAAGATGGGCAGATCACTTGAGGTCAGAAGTTCTAAACCGGCCTGGCCAACTTGGTAAAATCTCGTCTCTACCAAAAAATGCAAAAGTTAACCAAGTGTGGTGGTGTGGGCCTGTAATCCCAGCTACTCAGGAGGGGCTGAGGCAGGAGAAAGCTTGAACCCGGGAAGCAGAAGTTGCAGTACCACTGAACTCCAGCCTGGGTGACAGAGCGAGACTCCATTAAAAAAAAAAAAACAAAAAACTCAGAAAAACAGTTTTAGTTTCACTGAACAAAATATCCTTTAGTGAGCACAAATAATTCACAGCAAGAAATTTATTAGTCTTTACGTATTTGCACTTCTGTCCACAGTGCATGCAGTTTTAAATGTCAGGATTAAAGTGTTTGGGGGTGTCTTAAATAGCCAGTACATATATTGTTTCTTCGATTCATTTTCTGTGTTGCAGCAAAGACTTTGAATAGATACATGTGCTTAAAGAAGAGGGTATTGAAGGAGAAGTGTGAGTTTGTTGTACAGGAGAGTATGAAGATCCTGTAGCACTAGAAAGTATTAGTAAGGAAAAAACGTGCTTTCAATAAAAGAAACCATTGGTATGCTGCTCTTTCTCGTATGTACTTACATGTAAAATTTCTTTATTTGTGAGTTCATATATGTATCTTATACATAATAAATACATTCTGTATAGGTCTTTGCTAAACTTTCGGTGGATATTTCTTATCGCGAATGTATAAACTGCAGACTTGGGAAAGGTGGGCTGTTTCCTATACCTTATTGTGTCAATGGAATTCCATATTTTACCTTTTGTGGATTTTTTTTTTTTTTTGAGACAGAGTCTCGCTCTGTGCCCCAGGCTGGAGAGCAGTGGCGCGATCTTGGCTCACTGCAAGCTCCCCCTCCCGGGTTCACGCCTTTCTCTTGCCTCAGCCTCCTGAGTAGCTGGGACTACAGGCGCCTGCCACCACACCCGGCTAATTTTTTGTGTTTAGTACAGACGGGATTTCACCGTGGTCTTGATCTCCTGACCTTGTGATCCGCCCGCCTCGGCGTCCCAAAGTGCTGGGATTACAGGCGTGAGCTACCGCGCCCGGCCCCTTTTGTGGATGTTAAGACCTGATGTGCTTTCTTAAAGAGGAAAGGTTTCAGAAAATGCAGCATTAGACCAATTGCAGAACCAAGAGAGATGAATTGTGCAATTTTTGGAGATTAGGTTTTCCTAACTTGGCCACTGTTGGCTTCATCCCTGTGGGGTCAGAGCTTCTTTGTGTGCAGCAAATGAAACTTTGTTTTCAGGGAAACATGTTTGCCTTCAGTAAAATGCAGCCACCGTAACAATCTAGTCCATCCAGAGATGAAGGTTGTAGTGTTGCTTCCCTCTTAGATGTATTGTTAGCGGTGTCAAGTGTAGAACTGTTTAAACCTGCTGGACGCTGTGCATTTTGATGACTCCATTCTGTGTACCACATGTAAGAGGTAGAAAGTGTGGAAGGGGCAGTGCTTCTCAGAGTGTGGGCATTTGCATGGAGGTATTCACATTTGCTTATGAAATAGGCCCCTCTGAGTTCCAGAAGTGGAAACGAGAAACTACAGTGCTTTCTTGAAGTGTTTCCATGCATCCATGAGGAGTGTATTACAGTTGAGATTAAATTAGTTACTGAGACCGAAATCAGGTAGAGAGAAGAGAAATAAAGGAATCACTCTTTTCCTGGTGCTATTTCCTTGGGATGCTATTCTGAGAGTTTAGGGAAAAAAAACCCATGAGTTACTGATGAGGCAGCTGTAAACAGGGGAAGTGACAGATGTAATGACAGTCTCAAGGCCTGTCCTAGAAGAGGTCCCAGCACTGGTCATGTGAGCATCATTTACATGAAGGCGAGCAGATGGATACATTTGATCTAATTCTGTATGGTCCCTACATCAGAATTCTGTTGAGCATTTTGAATCTGCACTTACGGACACATGTATTTCTGATGCTTTTGCAGCAGCAACTTTCAGATCTTTTTTTTTTTTTTTTTTTTGCAGGACTTAGGCTGTCAGAATAATGTTATAAATGGCGCTTTACTATTTAATGTAGCTGTTTCCGTTCTGTTGCTATTTACTTTTGTGACAAGGTGATTTATTTCACTAGACACACCATAGAACAATCAAAAGAGATAAACTAGGCTTGATACTTTATGCCATTTGAGGAGGAGAAGGGCTGAAGAACATAAGCAACCCTTTTCTGATAGTTTAGAAAAGTATAATTTTCAGAAACTAGTATCAGTATGCCACGTCAGCAAGATGGTGAGATTGGTCCCATTGACTTAAAAAGGTGATAATAAAAATGGAAAATCAGCAAATCTTTACAATCCTGTCAATATTGATATTGATATATAAATGCTCACCTTCTGGAATATTAATGTCTGTCTCTATATAATCGATGAAGATTCTTTCCCGCCTTTTTTTTTTTTATAAACTGCATAACCAGTCCTTAATACATTGATATTCTTCTATCTCTCACAGTATTTTCAGAAGTATTCATATATTATGTTGAAGATTCCTTTTGTAGATACAGCCATTCCCATGTAAATTTTAAAAGAATTGTTGTAATAGGGGGACAGAATGTAATAGTTTGTTTAACTGACTTAACTGGTGACCGTGTAACTACCTCATGTTAAACATGATAAATATTAAAAAGCCTTGGTGAAAACCACAGGCAGGTTTGTCTTGAAGTGAGTGAAACTTAAGCCCATTCTCTGGTAAATGTTGAGAACTAGCAGTGTGATCATGTGGGCATATGTTTTGTTGGAGTTGCAAATTGGTTATTCTCACTATTTGTATTCCAACTCTCCTTCCATCACATATCCCCTTATAGCTATAGTGTGGAGGTGATGTGGCCATTGGAGGAATCATGTAAAGGAAAATAGATCTTGTTGGATTGAGTGGGATATATTCACATCACCTGCAGTCCCTTGTTATTATAGTATAGTGACTACGTGTGATGTCAGCATATCTCACTCAACCCAGCGAGATCTATTGGGTCTACATTATAGTCACTATGGATATGTTATTAGTAGCTGTTCCATCATGGAAATTTCTCCTAGGAATAATCCTACAGCTGACTCACTTGATAGTATAACACCAGGTTTTAGGGCCAGAGGTCATCTCTTATGTCATGAGACACTTGAAGTATGCAGGTAGTGGAAGAGGAACTGTGTGTTAAATAGATGAAGCCAGAAGCTAGTCTGGAAATTTCTTCGAAATGTTACAGCTCACAAGAAACTTGATTACAAGTTTTCTCAAACTTGATGCAGCCTGAGAATATGACATGGCCTTACCAAAATCCAGTTGTAAAGATGGAAGAAACTTTTCTAAACTAAGAAGAACAAAATTATATCAACTGTGTCAGACTATAGATTATCTTCTTTATCTCTACAAAATTCTCTTTGTGAAATTGTGGTCTCTGTGAAAAGGTCCAAATTTTGTCTTTCTTTAAATAGGGTATCCCAAATCATCTAAGTTTCAAGTCTCACAAAACTTCTGTCTTCCCCTAATGAGTTCTCATTTTGTAGCAGGTACATAAGTGCAATGTATCTATGATTCTTACATTGGTTTACAACTATGATGAATAAACCACATTTTAGGTATTCTTTAAATATTGAAAAGCATTTCAAAAAATTTATTTATGCAACTTTTAAATAGATTTTCAAGTAATTTAACCTTTTTAGTGAAATTCTATTAAACACTATCCAGTTTTCTTTACTGCAAAAGAATCCCGCAATTTGATGAGACTGAGTAATAGTGACCATATTGATGTCAGTGATTCTGACCCGGGGCTGCCATTGATCTTGGCACCCTTCCACTATTGATCATTTCCAGTTCAGATAAGAACTAGAAACAACTGTGTTTGAAGTGCAAGTCACCGTTAGCATTTTTTCTTCTCCTTAGTTCCAGTCCTTACTTCCCTCTCTTTCTTGGATTCCTTTGTCAAGCCTGTCATAGTGCCTTGCTCAGAGCAAGTGCTCTGTATGAGTTTGTTGGGTGAATTACAGTACTTATTTTATTTAACTGTATGTTATTGTTACCTCTACCTCCACCCATCCATAAGTGCAAGCTACAGAGCAGAGACCACAGCACATTCATCTCTGGCAACCGCAGTGGTTCCTTTTATATAGGCAACACTCAATACATGTCGTGATGGTAGTGATGGTGGTGGTGATGCTGTCCTACAAAAACAGAGTCTGGTCAACCAGGAATATTGTGGTAATTTTTTGCTCATTTAGTCAATATGCTTGTCACCTCACTTTTTAATTCCAGGTATTAACTATCAAACAATACTGAGCCATACTCTATTAGAACCTATATGAACATACTATATTAATAACTTAGAAAGTGTTGCGGCTGGACTCAAATCTTTATTGAGCATGCTTTCCTTGAATTTCTTGCTTCTGTTTTCTGTTTCTATATGCACATTTTATGTGAATAAGATGAACATTAGCGGATTTATCTACATCTCTTCATTTCTATTCTACAGCAATAGCTCCTTAGAGTAATATCTGAAGTTATAGTAATTTTCTTCATATCAGAGAGTTTCTAACTATGTTAATGGAAGTTAGGCTGGTTGCAGAGACATTCGTGAGAACTACCTATGCTGTACCATTTAAACAATTTATTTGATCTCTCTTTAGCTTACCTGCTCATGCCTTTGGAACACTGATGTTGACCTTGTTGGAACTTTGTCTATAATCATGATAAGTCCCTCAATAAAATCTAACAGAAAATAACATTTAAATTTCCAAGTGATTTATTAACACTTTGGATACTTTGTGATGTGCTGTGTGCCCTTCTTAGCAAAGAAGCTCTCTTATGACACTATGTTCACATATTATTTTCTTGACTGCCCAGTGCCTAATGACGTCATATTTTTAAAATAATAATACAAGGAGAATAATCACAGCATAAACAGTAGATAATGCCTATTGCCTGATGCAAAGTGAGGAATAATCTTTGTGAGCAGCAAGAAATAGTAAAAATTCATCAGCCATCAAACTGCAACCCTGTTTTTAAAAGTAGCTATGTGAACTTAGCCCTATGTCTGGGCTTCTGTTTCCTCATGTGTAAAATCAAGACCCCTGGTTCTTTACCTGACCTACTTCTGATCATCCTTTAAGACTCGCCTTCATTATCCTTTTGTCTGGGAAGCTATTGGTGACTCCTGGAGAAAGCTGGGCCCTTCCCTTGCTCTAGGAACTTCCTGTGCATACTCTATGAAAGCCTTTAGGACATTCTTTTGGAACTCTTTTTATATCTCTTCCTCTTTATAGCATGAGTCCATCAGGAGCAGGGTCCATGCCTTTATACCACCAGTGTGGCTGGGGGAAGGGGGTGAGGAGGCAGAAAAGGAAACTTTAGGAGAACACAAGATGAGCTCACATTCTACCTCTGAACCTAAATCCTGGCTCCAACGCTGACCCATTGTGTAGCCCTTGCCAAGTTATTTAATTTCCCTAGGTCTTATTTTCCCCATAGTGGAATAAGGATAATAATGGCTGCCTCATCAGTGCTATTGTCAGAATAAATTTCAATAATATTTGCTCGGCTCCTGACAAAGTGCCTGGCATATAGAAAGCACTCAATTAATGCTGACTATTATTACTATCATTAGCCAAATACATTTTTGTTAGAATAAACCTAACATTGTAGGATTTTTAAAGTACTTTTCAGATATTAGAGTCTATGGTCATTCCACTCTGTTTACTGACTAAGATATCCAAATAAATACTTTTAGCCTTCTGGATTTGGATATGGGATAAAATGGCCATCTGTTAAAAACAGTATGCTTATGTCTTCTGGGTACATGGTTAAGAACTGTGAAGGGTCTGAGATTTTTACCCTATTTGTAAGCTAATATAGCAGCCTGCATAATTCCATGAATACTGGCAGAAGACGCTAGACTTTTGGATCACAGACAAAGGAAAGTTTAGTACTCACAAGGAGAGTCGTAGATAAGGTATTAGCATTAGTACCAGTTTTCTGAGCCCTGATTCCCACATGGTGATTGAAAGAGAGTCTGGTGATGTTTACAGTTCAGGGGGAGAAAACTTGAGCTTAGGGAACCCCAGGCTTTTATAATGCACAGGAAGCACGCCTGACCTTTGGCCCTAAGTGAGACATTATCCTTGTGATAATGGATAGTAAACAAACCTGCCTTTTGCTCTACAGGAAGATAATATCTCTATCTTCTAAGACTTTCAAGATACAAATGTCCTTAAGACTGTCCTGAAGAAAGGCCTTCAGTGCCTTTACTCATAATAAGTACAGAAGTCTGTCAATATGGAAATTTGTATTTTTATGGATTAGGTTTGTAACTTTCATCAGATTCTTTTTTGTTTTTGTTTTTCTGAGACATGTTCTCACTGTGTCACCCAGGCTGGAGTGCAGTGACGTGATCACGGCTCGCTGCAGCCTCCGCCTCCTGGGCTCAAGTGATCCTCCTGCCTCAGACTCCCCAGTACGGACCACAGATGCAAGCTGCCATGCCTGGCTACTTTTTGTATTTTTGGTAGAGAGGAGGTTTCACCGTGTTGCCCAGGCTAGTCTCTAACTCTTGAGCTCAAGCTATCCGCCCACCTTGGCCTCCCTCTTCAGATTCTTAAAGGGACACGTGAAAGAAAAAGTTTAAGTTTCCAAGATCAAAGTCATTATTTAGGTGGTTACATATCTAAGGACTAAGCAAGAAAGATGCCTCGCAGAAGACATCATGAGACAGAGAATGAACTGTGGCAAAGAATAAAAGGTTTCTCTGAGAAGAGGAGATTATTAATTTTTATAATGTCTGTTGAAAAACTTCGCATGTAAAAAGAGGTCCAAATTCACTTTTAAAGATTGGAGTGCAGGTGGCGGGGAGGGGCCGCACACTCCTTGCTCACCATGTCTTTTTTTTTTTTTTTTTAAAGATTGGACATGCATTGTTGCAAGGTTTTTGATGTGTGCTGTATGTAACAGAAAAGTCAAAGGTTCCTCCTTTATTCACAATTGAATTTCCATTTCCAATTCATGTTATTGAAATGTATGATTCTGACTTTCTCCATTTGCATCGCTTTATTTTTAACACTCTTATAAGCAAACTGTTATAAATACCATGATAAATTATTTTATGAACGATTTATCTCAGTAACGGTGACCTCTGTCACTTGAACCACTGTTCAATGTATCATCAAACAGCAAAGATTAAGGCACAGGGCATTTTGTGGAATTAGTGACCATCTAAGAGCTGATAGTCTTATGCCAAACCAGTCATTAGCACCCGGAAAATGTTATACTCTGAAAGCATTATCATGTTTATGTAACAAAAGTAAGAGACAAAAACAGATGGCTTAAGTAAAAATACTGCTAATCCAGGGTTTCTCAACCTTAGCACCACTTCCATTCTGGATCAGATAATTCTTTGTTGTGGGGAGCTGTCCTGGGCACTGTAGGATGTTTAGAACGTCCCTGGCCTCTACCCACTAGATGCCAGTAGCATTCCCCAAGTCATCACAATAAAAATATTTCCAGACACTCCCAAATGTCCCCCAGGGACAAAGTCACCCTCAGTTGTGAAGCACTGTGCTCATCCCACTTTAAAAGTGAAAACAATATTCTGTCAATGAATAAGAAGGCACATAGAGAGTGCTGCATGATCCTGATAAACATTCATGGCCCTGGAAAGAAATTAACGCTTCCGTAGTTTGAGGGTTTCCAAAATTACCTCTTTGCCAGTTCTTCCTCCTGGGTGTGATCTGTTATAGATTATGGAGGGCAGTACAGACGACTGGACTTGGGTTCTTACCTTTTTCCTGCTGCATTGTAGTTCTGTGATTTGGGGTCTAGTCAGAATTTTTCAGAGTTTTTTCTTTGTAAGAGAGGGATCAACCCTGTCCTACCTACCATAAAGCATCGCTGAAACTCAAATCAGATCGCTTAAGTAAAATGACTTGAAAAGCCCCGAGAGATCTATAATTTTTAGGACAAGAAAAAATGATTTTAAGAATTTCTTGAAATTTTAGAGCTTTCCTTGAAATAACTAGAAGAACCCTGGGGCATTACAAAAAAAAAAAAAAAAAGATTTGAGAATCACTGTTTTTGAAGATGCCCTTTAGCCCCGCTGAGCTCGCGCTTCTGTTTTCTTCTGGGTTGCCATGTGCTGAGTAGCCATGACAGAAGGCACGGTTGAAGGAGTGGTGGAAAGGCTTGGCTGACAGCGGCAAGGAAGCAGCACTCAGTGTTCAAAAAGCACAAGTACTTTGTTCATGTTTCCTCTGTAGCCAAGTAGTATCTGTAAATTGAGTAGAGATTTTAAAGAGGAGAAAAAGTTAATAGTGTAAATTTTTCAAAAATGAATATTGCTGCTTTAAATAATCATATCTGACTTATTTTCTGATGTTATATATCTTTTATTAACTAAAAATACCTTGTAAGTTTTATTTAGCTTTCTTTTGGGTCAAATATGAATGTCTTTTCTCCATCTGATGCTATAACTTTTTTAAAAATGCAGAATTGCAACAAACTTTTCCCGCTTGTAAATATTTAGAGCCAACCTTTCCTGCCTGAAATGAGCATATCCACCTGAACTTCGAGGACTAGAATAATTTAGTCTCACTTAGGATGGGTCTTAAAGCTACATGACCCAATATCTAGTTTAGTTCAAAAATCCTATTCCCAGACCTCTGACAGATGGTTCTGTAGTCAGTCTCTGTTTGATCTTTTACCTTTCCTTGGTATGGTGTATGTCGGAATAAATTTACCAATGAGAAAACTGAGTCATAAATAGGTTAATTGACTGTGTCCAAGATCACTTGGATAAGTAACAAAGCCAGAGTGACCCATTCTTTCTGTATCCGCAGCCCTGCTTGTACCCTAAAACATTTGGTTGCCTTCAGTTTATTCCATTGCTGGATAGCTTATTTTAAAAAGTTATTTTTCATGATGTACTGACATGTGTGTCCCCATAATCCTGCCGTTAAAAACAAAAACAGGGCTAGACGCAGTGGCTCCCACCTGTAATCCCAGCGCTTTGGGAGGCTGAGGCAGGAATATCACTTGAGCCCAGGAGTTTGAAGTTGCAATGAGCTATGATGGTATCACTGCCCTCCAGCCTGGATGACAGAGTGAGACGTTGTCTCTAAAAAAATAAAAATTATATATTAAAAAAACTCTTGTTCTTTTATCTGGAGCATGAGACAATATATCTAGTCTTACTCTTCCAAATGACAACCCTTCAAATTGCTGATTGTACTTTATGACTGGCCCTCCCACGCTCTTAAATTTGATCTTTTTCAAACTGAGTGTATCTTCTCCTCCTAATAGCACCTGATTTAGCACAATTGTCATGCACACTATGCTCCGGGTTGATCTTTTCTGACTGTTGAATATCTGCCCAGTTCCCTACATACAGGATTGAAACCAGTTCTGGAACTTGTGTTTGAAATATTGTCTTACCATTGTTAGTTTTACCTGCATTTGATTGGACACTACAATTATTAACTGTATCCTCTTTTTCCCTTTTTTTTTTTACTGCCACATCCCATTTTTTGCTTGTATTGTGATTGTCAAAAATTACAAAGTCTTGTGAATTATGCTTAAAGCACATGTTTTCTTCTGTATTTTTTATATAGTAAGACTTTATGTTAAAGCAGGTTAAAGTTTCAACTTGTGGATTAAGTCCATCATATCTATCTTAGTTTTTTCCATATTTTAAAATTTCCTTACAGATTCTAGTTCAAATTTGATAAGTATGTCTTCACCTAGCTATATGGTTACATAATTATTCAAGTGTTTTGGGTAAGACAAAATTGTAAATATTATTTTTATCTTTTCCCATTAATTATTAAGCACATGTCTGTTTCACGGAAATGTAATCTATATGTTTGATTCATCATCCCATAATTTTTCTTGTTTTTTTTTGTTTGTTTGTTTTTTGAGACGGAGTCTCGCTCTGTCGCCCAGGCTGGAGTGCAGTGGCGCGATCTCGGCTCACTGCAAGCTCCGCCTCCTGGGTTTACGCCATTCTCCTGCCTCAGCCTCCTGAGTAGCTGGGACTACAGGCGCCCCATAATTTTTCAAAATGTAATTTTGTAAGAGCCATTGAACATCAGTCATTTTTATGATATGTGTGTGTGTTTATTCCTAACACTGGAAGATCATGTTTTGTTAGAAATAAACAAATGACTGCATGTTAAACATGTTTTGTTTAAGATATAAACTTGGTTAACTAGTGGCTGCCACCTACTACTGGAAAAATGTATTTTCATGCCAGATTGAGCTACCTCCTTTAAATAGACTAGGCAGATTTCCGTGATGTTAGACACTAATGTAGAATTTCCAGAGCCAGTACAGTGCTGTTCTTCTTTCACTGGCCCATAGATTAAGACAAATCAAGTTTGAAAAGAATATCATTACATTCAATAAAAGGTATAGAATACGAATAGATTGTTTATTGTCATGTAAAATAGACTGTACATGAAAACATGAATATTATATATGGGGAACCATACTTAAGGCATTGCAAATGTTGGACCAGCATACTGGACTTTATGCTGTTGAAAGGGTTCCATACTTTACGAAGTCTTGACCTGTTAATACTTCAAGGGAGCTCAGAATAAGGGATAAATGGTAGTTCTACCAACAGATAATAAAAAATAAAATAAAAATAGGAATCTATATGGTCACGGTCCAAGCAGGAAGTCAGAACCACTCTGATTATTTTCTTTCTTTTTTTTTTGAGACGGAATCTCACTCACCCTGTCGCCCAGCTGGAGTGCAATGGCTTGATCTCTACTCACTGCAACTTCCACCTCCCAGGTTCAAGGGTTCAAGCAATTCTTCTGCCTCAGCCTCTCAAGTAGCTGGAATTAGAGGTGCCTGCCACCATGCCCAGTTAATTTTTGTATTTTTAGAAGAGACGGGGTTTCACCATGTTGGTCAGGCTGGTCTCGAACTCCCGACCTCAGGTGATCCACCCAACTGAGCCTCCCAAACTGCTGGGATTACAGGCGTGAGCCACTGTGCTCGGTCTGATTATTTTCAAAAGGTGGTATATAATATTGGAAAAGTGTTACACATTGACAGTAAAAATTGTAAAAGAGCAGCTAGGCTTCAGGAACAGCAAAAAATTGCTACCACCTTTATACTTTGGAGACAAAGGGAGGAGGTGGGGTTACCAAGGTCACTGGACTGCAGCTGGAACCATGTGAGCCTGCCTGGCAGGAGGTAGACCAAGGACAGTCTGCTGCCTGAGACCCCTGGCAAAGCCAGGAAAGATGAGGGAGAAACTCAAATAGAAGAAGGTTCATAGATGTTGAAATTTGGATGTGGTTGATGAGCGTTTACCAGTATCTTTGTTTTTTTTAATATGTTTGTAATTGTCTATAATAAATGTTTAAAAAGTTAAAGACACACACACACACACACACACAAACAACACGTGCCTCCCGCATTCTCCTTACACCTCCATCAGTTCTCCTCCCAGTAGTGGAACTCACCTGGAAGGTGACTGCTAGAGAAGCCTGAGAAACTTGACCTCCAGTGATCAGCCTACACCAGGGATCAGCAGAGCAGGGGATGGGCAAAGAAAGAACACGTCTAGGCCGGGCGCGGTGGCTCAAGCCTGTAATCCCAGCACTTTGGGAGGCCGAGACGGGCGGATCACGAGGTCAGGAGATCGAGACCAGCCTGGCTAACACGGTGAAACCCCGTCTCTACTAAAAAATACAAAAAAAAAACTAGCCGGGCGAGGTGGCGGGCGCCTGTAGTCCCAGCTACTCGGGAGGCTGAGGCAGGAGAATGGTCTAAACCCGGGAGGCGGAGCTTGCAATGAGCTGAGATCCGGCCACTGCACCCCAGCCTGGGCGACAGAGCAAGACTCTGTCTCAAAAAAAAAAAAAAAAAGAAAGAACACGTCTAAGGCAGAGTGACTGGCAAGACCCTCGCCCAGGGCAAATGAGGCAGTGGTTCCCCTCCTGCTGTTCACACAAAATCTTCACTAGAATTTCCTGTTGTTCTCTAGGACTTTCTGAATCCCCCAAAGGTACCCTCTATTTAAATCTAATTTTGTGGGATTGGGGACAAACAATGTGACTATTTGACATAGCCCCGGCTGTGAAACCCATGGTGAGCCTTTGGACATTGCAGTGTCCATGTAACACAGCCGCACTTTTTACATACTTCCTGTTCACTTCCATTTACATGACTTCTACATAGCAGGGTCTATGAGTACTTAGAAATTTCAGACAAACTCTACTTTAGTTGGAATATTCATGGTTTTAGTTTGAATTACTTACCTTGCATAGAGAGTGAGCATTTGGGCAAGGAATGATTATAACTAAAACTTTGCCTGTTATAAATTAATGGCTTTTGGCACATATTGGTTGCATTTAGCTAATAATAAGAAAAAACATACCCAAGCTTTTATCTACACAGCCATAAAGATTGAAAACTGAAACAAAATAGAATGAAACAGGAGTACCCTAGCTACGTAGTTACCTGAATTAACATGTAAGATACTGCTGTCGTGTGGGAATGCATCTTTATACTGATTTCGTATTAAAGAGTAGGTACTTGGTTCTTAAAAAGAGAGAGTTTAATATTAGCAATAACACTTTTCCAAGTAAGGAAACACTAAAGTCTTTTCAAGGGCTACCAGGTATGGTTGCGCAGGTGGCATATTTTTTGAATGGCCTCCCTCAAGGGGCCGTCTTTTTCTTACTCAGACAAAGGCACCCTGTGTTCAAGCAACAGTCCTGGCCTTCCAACACTGATATTACCAGGTGGAAAACATTGCTGGGAGAAGTTTTGTGACCTTCTCTAAAGAAGTCTGACTTTTAGGATCAATATCAGGATTCTAACAGATACCTGTGAAGACTTTCTTGGCTCTGAGCAAGACAGAAACACTTGCTGGTTTTAGATTTCAGGTTTGCCTATTTTCATTTAGCCAAGAATACTTTGTGTATTTATTTTTACAACATTGTGGGTAAATCTTGTTAATCCTTTGTGGAATAGTAAAACCTTTAATTACATTAAGATCAAGATGGGATCACGAAGTGTTGCACTAATGTACTAAGGTACATCTGTACTAACACACAAGTTAATATTTACGTATTTTACAGAAGCTAAAGTATTTTAATCACTTGGCCAAAGACACTCACATAAGCCCTGAATGTAGATGCTTAAAACGCAGTGTGATTTATTTATGCAAAGGTAAAGCTGTCTACACAGGTCAGAAGAAATTTTTCAACCGGGTCAACATGGATGGCTTTTAAAGAATGGATGGCAAGTATTAGCAGTAGTGATGCTTGCAGGTGCTGGCTTCAGATGGGGTCAAGACCCAGATCTAGCACTGCCCTAATTAACTTAACCTCCCTGCGCCTCAGCTCTAGGAAATGGGAGCAGCGCTAATAGTACCATCCTTTGAGGTTTTTGTGAAGATGAAGTGTAATGGATCTAAGTGTCAAGCACTTAGAATAGTGCTTGGTAAATAACACTAAAAAATCTCTTAAGGCTCATTTATGATTTAAAAAAAATCAACTTTTTTGAGTTATGTATTGTTTTCCTGTTCAAATTGAGCAACACTTTTTTTTTTTTCTAGTTTTTCTTACGCTTCTTGCTTCTTGTGCCTGACATTATTCTCGCGTTGTTTTGAGATTAGGGTTTTTATTTTAAACATTTTGTAGATTGCTTTTTATTCCTTATATATTCCTCATTTACCCCTTTTCTTTGTGTTGCTAAAGATATCCCATTTATTGATCATGTATATTCCTTTTTTTCTGAGGGAGGTGACATTAGGAAACAACAGCATAGCAAAATACTACGGAATTGAGATTTGGTTATGAGTCTCTGTAGCTCCTCTTAGTTTTAAAATTCTTTGAATCTCTGAAATTGAATATTCTTACAAATCTCTGAAATTGACAATCTGAAATTTGAGTAGGTGATGCCCCAATCCCATCGAGGAACACAGTTTTCCTCTTACTCTCTTTTTGGGATGTGTGTGTTTATTCAACATGTGTATATTTTCTCCTTTCCCCATCTGGCATCTGCTTTAGTACCAGCCTAGCTAGCTGTTCTGTGTCAAGAGTACTTTAGCCTTTTCATTATCAAAGAGAAAGAAATGAAATAATATAAAAAAGAAAATCCTTCCCCATCCCCCTCCTGCTTCACTTTTGTTGTTTCTGAGCAAGTTTCTTGCCATTTACCTTTGCATTTGCATTGCTTATTGATTGGCAATTTTAAAATTGTTTATTGTGCTCTTTTGTTTCACTGTTCAAGAGCTAAAACAAAAGCTACCAGGCCCTGCGAGGTACACATTTGCATGCGGTGAGCGTTGCCCAAGGAAAAAGTAATTGCTAATGCATATTTATGTGGCACAAATTTGCCATTTGTTTATGCATAAAATTATCAATAGTGCAGGGCGGCCCAGCCGTAGAAAATGGTGACCTTTTTAGCTTAATAAATAGAAATCAGCTGTTATTGTGAAGAGATCAGCCATTTATTCTGTGTTGAGGGACATTGCCGGGAAAATGCAGATTGGGGCTGGCAATATCATTAAATGGAAGGCCAATGACCCTTTCCGTAGAGTCTATTATACTTTATCTAATAGGGGATAAATGACTCTGGTTGGCAAATGGAATAAAGAACAACAGTTTTTTTTTTTTTTTTTTTTCCTTTTGGTAATTTTATAACCGTATAGATTTTAAGCCAGTAAAACTGAACAGGAAATCTCATGCTGACTTGTTGCTAGAATTCTCTCAAAAACTATCTGTTTTAAAGTTTTTTTCCTTATTCATTATTCTCTATTTCTGTTTGTACCCATGGAAACAAAAAGTAAGTCAGGTGATATTTTTCTAGGAGAAAAGTTCTTTCCTTAATTTTTTGGGTTTTTTTTTTTTTCTTTTCTCTTTCCTCACTCTCTCTCCCCCTCATATTTTAATCTTTGCAATGAAAATGAAGGTATCTTTGCGTTTGTACAGGGTTGCCCTATATTTGATATCATAAAAATACTAAATGTGGAAGAAGATATTCTCGAAATTTAAAAAAAGTTACCAATGTATTATGCTTTTTAGAAAAATTAAGCTTAATACTTTCTAAGTGATAAGAATGGCTTTTGATGTGGGCCCTTTGGTTTGGAGAATATTCTGTAAATATAAAACCCTCTCATAAGCATACTTTCTCAATATGTAAAACACCAAGCAGTAGTCACCTTTGGTGATTGTGTCCCTGCTGTGTCTGGTAAATAAAATACCTTTTGTCTTTCTGGGGCTTGTCTCTGTCCCTTTAATGTGGCTTCCTTGCACACTATGTCTATTTGGCTAATAGTGCTGTGGTATGTTAGTGAGCATTTCTGCCTCTTAGGAATTGTTATCCAGTTTTTTCAATCATGATAGAATTCACTATCAAGTGAAAGCTGCGTTTGTTTTGAAAATGGTATTATGTAATATTTGATCCACTTAAAATTTTACATAATAGACGTTAAGTTATGAAACAAGATGATAAAACAGAGACCCATAAAAGCACCTCAGAACATGGCTAACATCTTTGAAGCTACCTGCGTGCTCCTCCCTGACTGTGTTTCTTAACACAATTTCACGGTACCGTTTTGAAAGTTTACACAGTAGTGGTTTTGCAGCCACCAATCTTTCCCTCGTGCTGCCCTTTAGTATGACAGTGCATTCTGCAGCATGTCACTGAAGTGACTGAGTAAGCTTTTACTGGCAGAAATGGGTCTGTCGTTCCTTTTTAAAGTAGAGGGTGTAAATAGGATTCAGACACTAGGGTACATTAGTCCATAAAATGAATATATTTTTTATGTCATTTGTAAGGTATTGATTTTAGGTCCATTAGATTCACAGTCCCTAGTGGGAGGAAAAAAACAATGATTTAATGGGTAGGTTGGAAATTCCAGAAGGAAGAGCAGCAGTGATTAACCCCTTCTTTCTCAACTCCCTGCCTGTGTAATATAGTATCTTCTAGAAGTTGAGACAAGAACCCTGGGAGAAAGGGACAGAACGCTTATCATCTGTCTCCCCTGCAGTTTACAGAGGGTCAGAAAACAAATTTCAGCTCAGTTATTTCTGTGTCTCTGAATGTGATAGAACAGATCACTCAGGGTTAATAAAAGTTGTCAAAATTATTTTTTTAGATGGGAGTTTTTAAGTTGATGAATTTGTTTTATTTTTACAAAGTTCAGAGTGTATTTATTTATTTTGAGAGTCTTAACAACTTAAGATATTATTTAGGGACCTTACAGGATATGAAGGAATTGAGCTTAGCTTTTTTTTTTAACAATTTTTTTTTTCTCTCAACTCTAAGAAAGGAAAGTTCCTTGTGGTATCATGCCAGTTACAATGTTTCTTAAGCGAGTTTTAAGTGATATTAGCAATATTGGCGATCTTAGTAATTTTTAAAGTAGGTTGTTTCCTGTTCTATAAATACATAGAAAATTATTAGTTTATACAACCTCTTTTCTGATAAAAGAAAGACTGAACTATCATTTCACTGCTATGTAATTAAATTTGGGTGCAGAGTACTTATAATAATTCTAGTCAATTTCATACACCTAATGTTACTACCACCTAAAAAGAATTATCTCTCAGGCTGCTTTGCCAGCTACATCTTCATTCTTGTATCTAAAAAAATCCTAATTATAATTTAGGTAGGAAATGTTTTTAAAATTCCAATTATATTTCCAATCTTTTGCCATAGTGATATGTTGTCATTGAAGAAAAATATGCCAACTGCAATCTGGTTACCTCAAAACTTGACCTGACATAAAGATGATGGTATCAACAGACATTTTTAGAACTTCATATTTTAATTCAAGTTCTTCATGTTCTATAATAAACATATAAAAATACAAGCTCCCTCTTGTGGGTAAAATTACCACCTGTGAATTTCTGTGTCAACCAAATATATGATATGATAAAATTTCACTGTTTCACTTAGTAAACACAATTGTGGTAGTCTCTTTACATTTGGGCAGATGAGACAATTCAATTAACTGAAAAAAAAAAGTGGAGTTTGTGGTATTTTTTCTAAGTAAAATTTTTTATGGAAATACATTTTTAAAACTCCACTGACTCTATATAGACAGTCTTTATTTTACTTCAGCAGCATACTTTCCCATGTTGAAAGTTCTTTTGTTATTGTTTTGGTTGGCTTTTGTTTGTTTGCTTTTTTGAGATGGGGTCTCATTTTGGTGCCCAGGCTGAAGTGCTGGTGATGCAACCACAGCTTACTGCAGTCTCAACCTCCTGGGCTCAAGCGATCCTCTCGCTCGTCTCACCTCAGTCTCTCAAGTAGCTGGGACTACAGATGCACGCCACCATGCTTAGCTAATTTTTAAATTTTTTGTAGAGCTAGAGTCTCGGTGTTGCCCATGCTAGTCTTGAACTCCTGGGTTCAAGTACTACTTTTGCTCCAGCCTCCCAGAGTGCTGGGATTACAGGCGTGAGTCATCATACCCAGCCTGATGTTCAGAGTTTTTAATGATAATTTTTTTCTCATTGTCGAATATTCTTCAATGAAGTAATGAGTAAACTAATGAAGTAATGTGGATTCTTCTCTTTGTCAACATTGTGGCATTTGAATTTCTGTGCTTCTTAACAGAAGTTCTGATTTTGGAATGGAGTAAAATGCTTCGATACCAGGCATGCTCCAGGAAGGTATAGTATGGTAATAAAACTATTCAAATACAGTAAACCTTGTGATCACAACTGAATAATCAGTGATGATATAAAAATGAACGCCAAGACATTACTCAATTTCCCTTGAATTGGACTGATAGTAGAGCGACTGAGCCAGAACCAACGCTGTGGCTCCTCCCTTGTACAGGTTCCTTGCTTTCATAAGTCTGATTCTTGGGAATCTCAACAGATTGTCAGGGCCAATTTTTGTCTAGCTTAGGAAAATTGGTAACAAAGCCAGAATTTTATTCACTCATGACAGTGGCAAGAGCACTTTCTGAAGTTGAGCTGAGCAGGGCAATCAGAGAAATACATAGCAGGGATGGAATGAAATGAAAAACAGCTGAACATTTAACAAATAACTGTGTTGACCATTGCTATTATATGTTTGAATGGGCTCAAAGAAGAGACCTAAGAGGACACCTGACGATGCCTCATGAATCATTTCAAGCAACAAGAATCTACCTTAGTGTAGCCTGTCCTAAAGCATTTGCAGGATATTTACATTAAAATTGAACCACAACAACTTCTGAGTTTTTAGATTAATTGTGGTGGCTTTATAATGCCAAGATAATGCCCCTTCTTCCATAAACCATAATTTTATTACATTTATAAATGTAAATTTACATTTACATATATATTTAATGGTTTATGTATCAATTTACATATATAAATATAAATTTCTTTTGAAAACCTTACACATCTTCTACTTTCAAGAGTCATATGTTGATATTTACTAAATAAAACAATGCACTGTTAATGGTCTACTTTTATTTTTCCAGCTTTCCTCTTGCTGATGACATGATTCCTGTTTGAATCTGTTGACAAGATTCTGAAAGCCGAACAGAGAATTCTGGCACTGCAGTGGGTAGGAAAAAGGTATATTCATAAAACACATAATATACACTTTTGAAAAATTGATAACTATGCTATTTCACAAAAATGGAAGTTTATATGGTTTCTCTTATTTTTAATTTATAAGTAAAAATATATAAAACATATACATAAAAAAGTAGAGTACATAGTCTTTTATATTCAGATGACAACTGGCTTTTTAATTATAATTTTGAGACTCATTATGATGGTAATGTCTCTAAACTGGCAGATGATAGCAACATTTCTTTTCTTTTCATTTTCTTAATGAGATACACTTTTTCTGAAGTTGTGAAAGCTTTTTTCTCCACTGAAAAATGTTTTTTGGAACATTTGTTGCTACTTTTCTGTTGTTGCTTCAAAATAAATATTTGGGATTACAATGGATAGGTCACATATTTTAGAAAATTTCTATAGGCTATTAAGTATTCCGGGGTATGATTCCGTTAATACATACAAAAATGTAGTATTGCTGAAGCCAGACAAATATTTTCTAATTTACTGGCAGAAACATTCCATGGGCATCTATCTGTGTGTGCATGAAATCCCTGTTTGTCTTTTCAATAGTGTTATACTCTTGGGAACAGGCACTGAAAGTTTGACCACAGATCTAGAGCCGAAAATCGTTTTCTAATTTATTGATTGACTAGTCATCATGCGGGCAACTGCAGTAAAAGGATGAAGGGAAGGAATTCTGTTGTTCGGGAGAAGTTTGTCACCAGTAAGATGGAAAGGGAAATCTCCTTTTGTTGATACCTAAAAAGAATAATGAAATAGTGTTTGTCTTGCATAATGACTTAAAGCTCATTTGTTCAGAAATCTGCTCTTACAGTATTATGACTTATGTTCCCACCGTTTCAAGATGCAAGTATATGTGTGAAAACCCTTAGAATTAATGGTAGTGGTTACCTCTTTTACAAACAAAATTGTTAAAATCCCAATAATATTATTAAAATACTTATAACTCAGGCTTCATATATTCACAGACAAATGAAACAATATAATATAGAAGAAAACATAGCGAATAATGGATTTTTATGCTAACAAAAGTGGAATAAATCACAACAAAATTATTCCAAACAAAAATTCTATAGGTTTACAGGCAAAAATACCAATATAAATAAAATTAAAAGGCAAGTGACAAACTGAGACTGCTACTTCTAATAAGTATGGCAAACATCAAATGTAAAGAGCAGTTATAAGAAAGACACTAATATCTTAATTTAAAATATAATGAGATATAAGAACAAGTAGTTAATAAGGAATATAACTGTAATATAAAAACTAATAAAAGGAATGCAAAGTTATGCATCACTTATCTAACTACGGGAAAGTAATTTGGAATATTATAACAAGAGTGTAAAGAGACGGACATTTTCAATAATTCTGGGAAAACCTTATATTTGTTCAACTTTCCAGGAAGGAATTTGACCACTTCTGTTAACAGCCTTAAATGCTTTCAAAGCATTCTATGCAACATTCCCATGCTATTAGTTTGGAAGATATTTGGTTGCAAGTGATCCAGATCCAACATAACCATTTAAACAAGATAAAATTTTATATTTCTTTTAAGTCAATTTTCATATATTTGTAAGTGGAAGAATTTGAGATAGATTTAACTGTTCAGCAGTAGAGCAGTGGCTAGATAAATTTGAACACGTTTATGTGATGGGATATTCTGCAACCAGAATGAAATGAGTATTTCATTTGATATTTAAAATTTGATATTTGATATTTAAAATTCTTTTCTAAAGAATTTTAAAGGATATAAAATTATGCATAATGCAATGTTAAATTAAAAAATCGGAGTCTACACTAAAGATATAATGTGTTTCCAAGTTTGTGGGTACATACTTACACACATGTATGCATGTATATATCTCCACATGTGCCTATATATTAGAAACACAGAAAAATTAATAGAAAAAATAATAAACACATCAAATATAATTAACTCTGGATATGGACTCATGAGAAGTTTTAATTTTCTTCATAGTTTACAGGGTTTTTAAATAGTAAGTATAATTTAATATTAAAATTTGAGAAATATAAAAGGTATGGATTTTCAGAAGGTATACATAAGTTGCTAAGTGCCTCTGTTTGTTACGATACTGTATATATATATATCTCTGTTCAAGGAGAGTTGAAACAGCCCAGCACTCATCCTTTTGGTTATTTTTTTCCCAAAGTCGGGTTGAAATGAGGATTCCTGCTCAGTAGATCCATACAACCACTTAGACATCTTGATCATATTGCAGCCTGACTGCCTCTTTTAGTTTAGGGCAGTTCAAGGTACCGTGCTGCAGTTCAGTGGCACTGGGTAAACACATGAAGGCTTCTGGTATGCATGCCTATTTCAAAGGCACAAAGCAAAACTTGTGTGTAAGTGGAAGAGGTTGAATACTGCAGTTCTGGATTAAGATTTTTTTTAAAGTATTATGTTACCTTAGAATATTAGAAGAGTGAGAATGTAACTCTAAGATGAGTGAAAAATCACAATTTGATAGCAATGTGAGAAAATATTTGTGGAAATGACAGTGAGAGCCTTTTTTTCCCCCTTTCAAAACGTAAACTGACTTAACTCTTTGAACTTGTAAGAGAAGCATGATGTTTAGGAGCATAGACCTTGGAGACAGATTGTTTGGGTCTGTCTCCTAATTATACCACTTATACCTGTTTACTGTTGGTTTGTTCCTTAACTGCTATTGCTCAGACTTCTCATGTGTCAAAGATAAATAATAATGGAAAACATACCATGCAAATAGTTACTACATGGACACTGGTGTGACTAGTGTTTAAAGTTCATTAAGCAAAATAGACTTTAAAGCCCAAACCATTACTAGAGAGAGTCACTTTATAAATGATTCAAGTTTCAATTCAGTAGGAAGACAGAATAATTTTAAATCTCAATGCCCCTAATAACATCATCTTGAAGTGTATTAAGGAATAATTGATAGAACAACAAGAGAAATAAACAACTGTATAATAGCAGTGATATTAATTCACTTGTCTTAGTAATTGATACAATAAAATAGAAAAATTGGTGAGGATTTAGTTGAATGGCAAGATTAAGAAACATGACCTTATAGATATGTGTGGAACATTGCATACAACTGTAAAATTTACATTATTTTCAAGCACATAAGAGACAATGATAAACATTGACCATATTCTAAGTCACTGAATAGCTCGTTAAATTACGCCCCAACCATTTTCCAAGAATTAAAATTGTACCACAATGAAATTAAGCTGCAAACAAAAATAGAGCTAGGAATATAGTTTCACAATTAAAAAGAAATCACGGGCCGGGCGCGGTAGCTCAAGCCTGTAATCCCAGCACTTTGGGAGGCCGAGGCGGGTGAATCACGAGGTTAGGAGATCGAGACCATCCTGGCTAACACGGTGAAACCCCGTCTCTACTACAAATACAAGAAAATTAGCCGGGCGTGGTGGCGGGCGCCTGTAGTCCCAGCTGCTGGGGAGGCTGAGGCAGGAGAATGGCGTGAACCCGGGAGGCGGAGCTTGCAGTGAGCCGAGATCGCGCCACTGCACTCCAGCCTGGGCGACAGAGCAAGACTCCGTCAAAAAAAAAAAAAAAAAAAAAAAAAAAGAAATCACAATGGAAATTAGAAAGTTTTTAGACTAAACAATAATAGATATCCTACATATAACAATTGTAGAATGCATATAAGAAGTGTTTACTGGGAAATTTATAACCTAAAGGAATATATTATAAAAACAAAGGGCAAAAATTAATAGGCCAATAATTCCTCTCAAGAAGTTATAAAACAACAAAATAAACTCAGTGTAGTAGAAGGAAGGAATTAATTAAAGTAAGAACAAAATTAACAAGGTGGAAAACAGTCATGTAACAAAGAGGACTAAGAAAGCCAAAAAACTGATTGTTGGAAAAGGTGAATAAACGTTTCAAACCTCTGATGAGACTGAGCTACAATGCAAGAAAAATGGGCAGATTACCAATATCAGTATTGAAAAAGGAGACACTACAACAGATATGTATAATGCCAAAATTTGCTGAAAAGAAATAGAGAACTTGAATAGTTCTATAACTGTAAAGGAAATTTAATTCAGTAATCAAAAATCATCCTATAAAACAAAAGCAAAAATCTTGACCAAGATGATTTTGCAGGCAAATTCAAGGAAGAAATAAGTTTAACCTTTTTTTTTTTTTTTTTTTTTTTTTTTTTGAGACCGAGTCTCACTGGGTGGCCCAGGCTAGAGTACAGTGGCCTGATCTTGACTCACTGCAACCTCTGCCTCGCAGGTTCACGTGATTCTTGTGCCTCAGCCTCCCAAGTAGCTGGTATTATAGGCTCATGTCACCATCCTTGGCTAATTTCTTGTATACTTTTAGTAGAGATGGGGTTTTACTATGTTGGCCAGGCTGATCTCAAATTTCTGACCTCAAGTGATTCACCTGCCTTGGCCTCCCAAAGTCTGGGATTACAGACGTGAGCCGCTGCACCCAGCCGAAGTCTAATCTTACATAATTTTTTATTTTCAAAAGATAGAAGAGGTTACAATCTGAATTCATTTAATAATTATCATATAATTTTCATACCAAAGCTGATGAGAATAGTATGAAAAAGGACTTACAGGCCAATTCCTCTTGTGATTATAAGTGGAAATATCCTCAACAGAATATTAGCAATTCAAATTTGGCAATATATAAAAATAATCATTTAATCATTTAATAAAAAATTATGGCCAAGTTGATTTAGTCCAGAAATACAAGGTTTGATAATACGTAAAAAAATGAACAATTTAATACAGATTAAAACAAAGTATCATATGATCATTTCAATAAATGCAGGGCAAGCATTTAATGAAATTCAACATCTATTTCTTGTATTTAAAATTTTTTGGAAAACTAAAAGCAGGGAGGAACTTCCTTAATGTGATATAAAATACATACAGCAAAGATAAATTGTAACAGTAAAATGTTAAAGGCTTTCCTTCTGTCTTCAAGAACAAGACAAGGATATTTGCTATCACCCCTGCTATTTAGTATTTTTCTAGAAATGCTAGTCAATGCAGTAAAGAAAGATAAGGAAATAAAGTTACTAGGATTGAAAAAGAAACAACCATTGTTATTGGCACATGATATGAGTTAATAAGACAATTTTGCAAGACTGATACATATAATATAATATAAGGTACAGTGTTTCTATGTATCAGCATCGTTTTTTTCTAGTTTCTGGTAATAAGAGATGCGCAATATTTCTATGGGGAAAATTGTGAAACATTATTAAGTAATATTTTCTAAGGCTGATATGAATGATGAGATATACCATATTCAGGCACTGAAAAGATCCAGTATTGTAAAGATGTCACTTTCTCCCTTATTGATTTATAAGTACCATGCCATCACAATAAATATGCTGTTTTTGTCTTTGTTTCTTGTTATCTGTACTGTGTGTGTGTGAGAGAGGGAAAGAAAGAGGGAGAAATGTCACAAGTTGATTCTAAAATGCCAAAGACAAAAGATAGTCAAGATACTCTTTATAAAGGAGCAATGTGTAGGAAGACTTGCCCTACAGATATTATTAAGCTCTGTTAATTCAGAAAGTGTGACATTCCTGCATGGATAGACAAGTAGGCAAATGAGAGACAATAGAGAACTCAGACTCTTGCAAATATGGATACTTTATTTCTAATAAAGGCAGTCCTTTAAAGTAGTAGAGAAATAAATTTTCAATATGTGGATACTGAGAAAATTGATTTTCTATGTAAAAAATAAGATTGGATCTCTACTTCACATCACACAGAAAAATCAACTTTAGTTGGCCCAAACCTAAGTGTGAGGGACAGAACAATATTGAGAGACTCTAAGATTATAACCTGGGAATATGACTTAGGAGTAGAGAAGGGTTCTTTAAGCCACAAAAGCACACAACACATTTTCTCCTTGTTGTTTATCAGAAAACACCATAAAAAGAGTGAAAAACGGGACCTAGAGTAATAGAATAAATTTCCAAAACATCATTGACGAGGTTGGTATCCAGAATTGATTTTTAAAAAACTACAAATCATTGATAAAGTTCACACAATCCAGTAGAAAAAGGCAAAAGAAGAAATCCAAATGGACAATAATTTGATAATGTTCAATATATGAAATAATGTCTAAGACATGAAAAAATCCTTAATCTCAGTAGTAGCCAGGAGATACAACATAAACTCATAATGAGATTCCACTACCCATGCCTCAGAATAGACAAAAGTAAAATGTCTAGCAGTTCAAAGCATTGACAAGGTTGGAGAGCAACAGCAACACTCATCTAGGGCTTGTTGGGATGTAAGTTGGAACAGCTACTCTTAGATACAGTACCTAGTAAAGTTGAAGTTTGTAGCCCTTGCTTAAGCAATAGCAACTCTATTATTCCTAGAGATAAATATCCTAGAGAAATATGCGCATATATGTGTCAGAAGACGTCTACAAGATGGGTTACAGGAGAAATATTTGTATTTGCCAAAAATCTGGAAATAATTCAGCTGTAATCAGCAAGTTGGAAAATTATAGAACAATCGTACAATGACATGTGAAGTATTGAAAATGGAAGAATCTTAGTGCTGTAATGAATATTAGCTGGAAAAATCAAGACACATCAGAAAACACACAGGATGATTCCAGCAAACTAAATTATATCATTTAGGAATGCACTGTAGATAGGAAGACTAAAGAAAAGCAAGAAATACCAGTGTAGAGTGCTGATATCTAGGAATGAGGAAAGAGGTTGAGGTCAGGGTGGAGAATTTGTGTCCAGGAACACTTCTAACTCAAGAGAGAGTGCCAGTAATGTCCTGTGTGGTGCTTCCATGGGCATGTGCTTTATTACTATGTGTTAAACTGAACATATTTTCTATATATATCTCATGATAGATAAATGTTAAAATAATAGAGCAAATAATTGATAGATTTTATTAATTTTTTAAGTGGTGTTTTATGCTTTAAGTGGGAGAAATATCCTGGCAAATAGTGTAAATTAAATGGAGACATCTTTCAAAATTAAGTAAAATAATTGAAGATCTTATAAAGAGTTCCCCACATTAGGCTGGGCATGGTGGCTTACACCTGTAATCCCAGCACTTTGGGAGGCTGATGCAGGTGGATCACGAGATCAGGAGTTCAACACCAGCCTGGCCAAGATGGTGAAACCCCGTCTCTACTAAAAATATACAAAAATTAGCCAGGCATGGTGGTGGGTGCCTGTAATCCCAGCCACTTGGGAGGCTGAGGCAAAGAATTGCTTGAACCCGGGAGGTGGAAGTTGCAGTGAGCCGAGATCTCGCCACTGCACTCCAGCCTGGATGACAAAGCGAGACTCCATCTCAGAAAAAGAAAAAGAGTTCCCAACATTAGAAATGAAGAAAAATAGCATAGTAAAATGAGCATTTATTCTGTCCAGTATTCTGGAAAAGAATACCAGGCTGGGCATGGCGGCTCATGCCAGTAATTCCAGCATTTTGGGAGAGCGAGGCGGGAAGATGCCTTGAGCTCAGGAGTTCGAGATCAGCCTGGGTGACATAGGAAGACCTTGTCTCTTTAAAAAAAAAAAAAAAAAAAAAAATTGCGTGGTGGTAGATGCCTGTATTCCCAGCTACTCTGGAGGCTGAGTCAGTAGAATACCTTTAGCCCAGGAGTTCAGGGCTGCAGTGAGTCGTGTTCATGCCAGCTGGGTCACAAAGCAAGACCTTGTCTCAAAAATAATAATAATAATAATAAAAAAAATAAAGAAATGTAATAGACGATAGTAGGCATAGAAGGGTATTAGACTGAATGGAATAAAAATGTTTTGAGAACTCTAAAGTTACAGATGTTTACATATATTTTGAGTACTTCTCTGTGTTAAAAATCCTTTCCAATAAATCAATAATAGTCACAAAAATGCTTAGTTGATCACCAGATTATATCCTGAATTGACCAAAACCAACACAACAAAATAAGAAACTTCACATAGGTATTATAAATCCAAGAGTTTATGAAGTTAAATTGAGGATAATGATTAGTTATACCATTGGTGTCAGTATATTTTTGTTTTGCTTATCTCTTTCTATGTTAACATTCTTTTAAAATGTCACTGCATTTATAGTTATTTGCTTTAACCATTTAGCCACTTAATAATTTGTGATCCTAAGTGGTTGTCATTTGTACACGCCTTTTGGTCACCTTTCTCTTTTACTTGCAAATAAGCAAGCTCTTTGCTTTAACTATTTATCAAATCCAATCACTTTTTTTCCTCAGTCACCCTAATCTACAAAGTAAAACACTTTATTGCTTGAAAAAGGAAAATAATCCCAATATACTGTAAATTGTCAAGTGAGTTCTATATAATTAAAGATTACCCTGCAATATACAATTTTTAAGGCATTTATCCCGACAGGGTTCACTGGCCTTTGAGAATGAGCCACTTTGTTGACAAATCTATCATCTAAATTGTGCAACATTAATGAGAACTCTGAACAGCACACTCTTACATTTTAATGGGGATGGCAGTTAAAAAATATGCACACACCAAAACAAAATACTGAATATGACTGAAATTGATTTTTAAAAGGTCTGCCACCTGTAGATAAAAATGTGCATTACTCTGAACACATAATAATTAACAAGAATGAAAGACCTTGGCCAAATCTGATGACCCTCTGAAATAAAAATCCTGGTTGTTACTTTAGTAAAGAAGGCACATATTTTAGGTTGCACAAATAAAGGCTCCTGAGGCTACATACCTGTGCCCCTAATTGTTCCTGCTTTACAATTTCATCCCCATTTCTCTTGTAACATATGGTAGAATTGATTCCTGAAAGTAGTCTTTGGATGTACATCCTTTGTTTCTTAATAATTCATTGTGTGATCATATATCTTCTGAAAGGTATAACATTTCTGTTGTTGTCTATTTCTATTTCTCATTGTCTTTCAGAACCTTTATAAATCATTGTAAATTGTCTCTTACTGTACACCTAAATCTCTTGAGTAAGACTCCTTTTGCTAATATACTTTCAGCTTAGTCTTACCAAGATAATGAAACATTTTCGGTAAAACACCATGCAAAGCAGGCTAAAGGAATACTTAAATCTAATGCTACCATACCCTTATAATTTTTTTCTTAACACAACATTATTTGTTTAAATGCCTGATTATACTTGATTGTCTTCGTGCTCTACATACAAATATTTTATCTGAATAAGTTAGCATAAAATTATTAGATGTATTTTCTGGGTGTTTCAAGTGTATGTACATATAATTCACTGGGAGAGTTTTACTAGCACACTTTTGAATTACAGAGTTAATTTCAAAAGGTACATCAATTTAAGTAACATAATGCCATCTCAGTAGAAATGCTCCATTTTCCTGATCTTGGAACTAGATATCGCTACTTGAGTAGCCAATAGTGATCCACTTGACGCAGCCCTCAAACTGTAGCCTGGCAGAATATAATGGTCATATGTACAGTTTTTTTGGCTATGGCTTTTCAGTTTCCTCTTTGGTTAAAAATATGTGCGAATCTCTCAAAAGTTATGGGACAATTTGGGTTTGATTACTTTTTAAAAGTCAGATGACAAAATCTGCTCCTTAATAATATAACAACAATTGCTTAAGCATCATTCTGTTGTCCAGCAATTATTTGTAATGAAGAGGATTTTTACTTCCAAATAAAATAATACATGAACTTTTGACTAAAAGCCTTTAACATAATATATGTGAGCAAGCAATTGCTTATTGTTTGTGTTTCTTTAGAAAGACAAAGAAGTTGTTCTAACAAGAATAATTTAAGTAAAAACCATGAACGCAAACTGTTTTCATAGTACTTTCTGCAAAGTTAGATTACAGAAATTCTAGATTATACATCTTCTCAGTGGAAGTGTTGCCCACAGTCACATTCTGTAAATGCAAATATATTTTGCATACATAAGTGAGGTTGAAGTGCTGAGATTAATTGTTAAATGAATATAAAAATATTCCCTAATTCATAATTACAAATTGTGTTTTGTATTTTCTTACATAATGCTCATATCTGTGCATCTTTTAGATAATTTGTGAAGAGTAACTTACATTTTATGAGTCATTGGTGTTTTATGATATTCTATGATATAACAAAATATAAACATGATGTTTGGACTATAATTGGGGGATATAACTCCCCTCATAACATGGTAAGGTTTTTGTTTGTTTGCTTTCTTTTCTTTTGTGTGTTTTCTTTTTGAGACAGGGTCTTGCTCTGTTGCCCAGGCTGGAGTGCAGTGATGCCATCTTGGCTCACTGCAACCTTGACCTCCTGGGCTCAAGTGTTCCTCCCACCTCAGCCTCCTGAGTAGCACAAGTGTTATCCTAGGCATTTCAAATCTTTGTGACAGAAATGGTTTCAAGGCAGATGTGTATTTAGAAAAAAGTTACAATTTTATACTATTACCAATATGAATTCTAGAAGGATTAGAGATTTAAATTCTTATCAAAAGAAACCATAAAAATACTAAGAGACAGTGTTGGTGAATAGAAGTAGGAGGAGGATTGAAAGTCCTTTTAAAGCATTACACCAAAGGCAATAATCACCAAAGAAAAATTGTGATAGGTTTGATCACATAAATGAAAAAGCTTCTTTGCATCTTAAATGATAAGACTGACAGACAAATGGAAATCTAAGATATATATTTGCAGTACCGTAGGTGGAACAACATAAATTGCCATTTTTGTCAAAACTGGTCAACTATTGGCATTTTCCTATGTTCAAAAGATGCAATTAGGATATCATTTAAACTGCTTACAAATTAATAGAAACAAATAATAGAAATAATTAATAAGAGGAGGAAGTCAAATGAAGAATAAACATAAAATGTTCGATTTCTATAAATCATTAAATAATTCAACTTAAATTGAGATCATAGTTCATTTAGCAAATTGGTGAAGATTAAAAATGCCACAGTAACCAATGCTGAAGAAACTGCAGTGAGATGAAACCTTTCACTTTCTGTGTCCAGTTGTGTCAATTTTGTTACTGCACCATAACCATTTCACACAGTGCACATTAAAAGTCTGTTAATGTTGATGCTTATGCTTCTAGCAATTTGCCATATATATATATCATATATGTGCGTGTATGTAGTTATATATTTATATTTAGTTATACATATATGCATAATTATAGCTAAAAGGATGTAGTGTTAATAGTAACACAAAACTGAAAACAACCTGTTTATTAAAAATGGGTCCTGGGCCAGGCACGGTGGCTCAGCCTGTAATTCTAGCACTTTGAGAGACTGAGGCAGATGGATCATTTGAGTCCAGGAGTTCGAGACCAGTCTGGGCAACATGGTGAAACCCCATCTCCACCAAGCAAACAAACAAACAAAAAACCACACACAAAAATCAGCCAGCATGATGGCGTGCACCTGTAGTCCCAGCTCCTCGGAGGTCAAGACTGCAGTGAGCCATGGTCATGCCACCGCACTCCAGCCTGGGTGACAGAATGCAACCCTGTCTCAAGAAAAATAAGACTCTGGTTAGGTAAATTGTGGTGGTCGTGTATGATGCAATATTAATTTTTTTGAAAAATAATTTTATAATGACATGAGAAAACACATCAGGGTCATAGTAAATATTCAAGAAATATTGGTTGAACGAGTACATATGTGCACATGCATGCATAGAACAAGAATGTGTAGATAACACTAAAATGCTTTACCTACATATAGGATTATAGCTGATTTCAAAATTTATTCTTTTCGATTGTATGTTTCACCTACCTTTCTTTAATGAACATATATTACTTTCATTTTAAGAAAAATGCACATCACTTTTAAACCATAAATATCGATTTAGTAGTCTTTATATATTATTTACCTTTTTTGTTGTTGTTGTTTTTTGAGATGGTGTCTCGCTCTTTTGCCCAGTCTGGAGTACAGTGGCATGATCTCAGCTCACTACAATCTACACTTCCTGGACTGAAGCGATTTTCCCACCTCAGCCTCAAAAATAGCTCAGACTGAAGGCGCATACCACCACTCTCAGCTAACTTTTTTGTATTTTACTGAGTTTTGCCATGTTGCCTAGGCTGGTCTCGAATTCCTGTGCTCAAGGGCTCTGCTCAACTTACCAAAATGTTAAGATTACAGGTGTGAGCCCCACGACCGGCCATATTATTTCTAATGAGAGCATTTTCTATATACATGGATTACTATTTCAACTTAGAATCTAAGGTTTTTGTTTTTTTTTTTTGAGATGTAGTCTCGTACTGTTGCCCAGGCTGGAGTGCAGTGGCACAATCTTGGCTCACTGCAAGCTCCGCCTCCCGGGTTCATGCCATTCTCCTGCCTCAGCCTCCTGAGTAGCTGGGACTATAGGTGCCCGCCACCATGCCCAGCTAATTTTTTGTATTTTTAGTAGAGAGACGGGGTTTCACCGTGTTAACCAGGATGGTCTCCATCTCCTGACCACGTGATCTGCCCACCTCGGCCTCTCAACGTGCTGGGATTACAGGGTGAGCCACCGTGCCCGTCCCTAATTTTTTAATTAGAAAAAATCTAGAGGAACAAAATGTTTTTTGAAAATTTCAGTATATTGAAACTCAAGTCTACATGGCAGAATAATATGCTGTAACAGTGACAACAAGTTTATCCAATATTTGCTCAGAAAATCCCCATGGTAAGTTGGGGGACACACTGTTTCCGGAGACAGCGGGCTTTTGGGTTGATCTGCCTCCCTTAGTTGGGTAGTTCTTCCTGTCGTATCAACTTTTGCCTTAATTTGAATTCACTGGGTTCCCCTGTCGCTGAGAACAATACTCTAGATTTGGGATTTTTAGAATACTTTGAAAATAAATTCAGGATCCTTTATAATAGACATCATCCCTTATTGTGATATTCACCTTTTGAAAACTCAAAGCCTTCTACCACTCTTCTAGTGTTTTTGTAGTCACTTTTTCCTTTATTAATGAAGCAGTTATCTCGTGTGCATAATTCATATCCCTGAATTTACAGATATATTTACAGTGGGATTTTTTTAAGGCTCTGCATTTCCACCTTTTCCCCACACTTTTATAACCAAATGCCTTAATTTGAAGACATGATTATTGTAATGAAAGGATGCAGAGGATGAAGCAAATTATTAAAATAAAGATAAATACATTTAATAGCTTATTCAAATGAACTCACCTATTGACTCTAAAGGAACTCCCTTTACAAAATGAATTCTGTGTTCTCCTATTGTTCAGCACACCTCAGATGGTGAGGTTTCAATAAGTGAGTTTTAGTACCTGAACATTTTTCTATTTTTAAACTTTGTACTGATATCAAAATTCATAGACAAATATTTAAATTTTAGGAAAAATATAACTTTTCAACAGCAAGAAAAATGTGTGTTTTTTTTTAAAGAAAATGTGTACATTGACTAGCTATTTTAGAGAGGAATGACAGAAATTTAATAGAACTCAATGTGTTGATTGACTCTTAAATAGCAAATACCAAGATATCTATCTAATGCCATTGGAATACAGAAGAATAGGCTAAACTGGACAGAAACGGAAGCTCAAAGCAAAGGTTAACCTTTTAAAAACCCTTGTCATATCTTTATCCCCTCATCTCTCCCTTATGTTTTAAGAGTATTGTTATTTAAAAGTAAAAGAAAAAAAAAGTCATGTCGGTGTACTTAAATTACATTAAAAATCAAGCCTGAAGACTATTTATGAGGCAGAAATAATCCAACTATTATTTCTGGTGTAAAAAGTTTTTGGAATAACATCATTTGCCCAGAAGCTGTTTTCCAACCTAATAACTCTTGGAATTATGATCTAAATTTCTAGAAGATTAAGACTGCATAACTACTAGAAAGTACAAGTGTGCAGGAATGCCAGCAGAGGATAAATCTGATTTGAAATTTCTTTGAGGAACTTCTAGTTTGAAACAGCAGCCCTGTGAAAGTCGAAATGCTAAATAGACAAATATTGCTCAGCACATTTATTTTAGTTACATATATACTGAGTACTTGCATAGCAATCTCCGAGATGTTCATTACCTAAGATTTTATTCTATTTTCTTGATTTTAATGATATGCTTAGGTTATCTTTGAACAAAATACTCGAAATGTACAGAAACAAAGATTAATATATTCTGTATTGTTTCATCTTCCTTTTAGTAATTTCTTGTTGTTTATTTATTATTTATTTATTTATTTTTGAGACGGAGTCTCGCTCTGTCTCCCAGGCAGTGGCGCGATCTCAGCTCACTGCAAGCTCCGCCTTCCGGGTTCACGCCATTCTCCTGCCTCAGCCTCCCGAGTAGCTGGGACTACAGGCGCCCACCACCACGCCTGGCTAATTTTTTGTGTTTTTAGTAGAGATGGGGTTTCACCATGTTAGCCAGGATGGTATCGATCTCATGATGTCATGATCCGCCCACTTCGGCCTCCCAAAGTGATGGGATTACAGGCGTGAGCCACCACAACTGACCTAGTAATTTCTTTCGTTTTTTTTTTTTTTCTTTTTTTTTTTTTTTTTTGAGATGGAGTCTTGCTCTGTCACCCAGGCTGGAGTACAGTGGCGCAATCTTGGCTCACTGCAACCTCTGCCTCCTGGTTCAAGCAGTTCTCCTGCCTCAGCCTCTTGAGTAGCTGGGATTACAGGCACCTGCCATCATGCCCCGGCGAATTTTTGTACTTTTTTTTTTGTAGAGATGAGGTTTCATCGTGTTGGCCAGTCTGGTCTCGAACTCCTGACCTCAGGTAATCTGCCCACCTCAGCCTCCCAAAGTGCTAGGATTACAGGCATGAGCCACCGCGCCCAGCCCAGTAATTTCTTTATGAGACATTTTGGAGGCAATGTATGTTGCACTCCCAGTCTACTGATGGTAATCCCATTTCAGATATGCCTACTACCTATCCTCTCTAGTCTTTTGTCAGAAGTTGTGTCAAAAGTTGGATGGAAAAGGAGGCAGAAAACGGGTTGTTGCAAAGGACACAAGAATAAGGAAAATGGGACCTTTGTCTTCAAAAATGTTAGAGTCCTGAGGTGGAGCTGGAGGTGAGAGAGGAGAAAATGCATCAGTCCCTCCAGTGAAAGGAAGAATGCAAAGGTTAATAGCTCACTTCTGAGCTCTTTGCATCCAGAAGCTGTCCATATTAGGAATGCCAGTTGTCTCAAGATGGGGTCACCTTGCTATGAGTATAATTGTGGGCATTTGGTTTAATGTTTGCCCATGTAGATTATCTGAATTATTTGTCAATGGTGACAAACAATATTTAGGAAAAGTGGTTTGAGGGATATGTGTTTTTTTTGGAGGTATTTTGAAATCTACCTCTAAACTAAGGCAGAGATGCAAGGAGATGTATCTTTGAATGCCTTCTAATGACCTCAAGTAAGTGGTTTCTAAGACCTATGCTTTAGTATGGTGTCACTGTCATTGATTGAGGGCTACTGTAAGAACGAGTCCCATAAATCTCATTATGCCCATCAAGAATTGCATTGCAGAAATGTTTCATTGCAACCTACAGTTTGTAGTCTCTGAGACTCCTTGGGAGAAATTTCTGACTCCACTTACATGTTATGTTGCCCCTGAGCAGTAGTCTATTTTTATCTAATGATGCGTGTGAATTGTATACCTAATCAGTACTCTTTTTTGCCATTCATTACTAAAATGGTGCCAAATTTGAAGTCTCCGTAGCCAAAGATATAAATATTTATGGAATATATTTACCTCAATACAACCTCTCATTTTTATTTTCACGATCTCATATGCTTTTAAAATTGATATATTTTGGTATATTTCATATATCAGAAATATAAGAGGTTTCGCAGGCTAGGGATGGAGGAAGAAGAGGCTATGGAGTAGAAGTGGAAATCCAAAAAGGCAAAGCTAAGACAATGGTATTTGAGTGGGGCCTTGAATGGTGGAAGTGAGCAGAGAACTGAGACAGGATGTGCAAAGGTGCAGAGCCAGAAAAAACTGTGTAGTTCAGTATGGCTCAGAAATATTAAGGCAGTAGTGACGCATAAGTCTGTCAATTTCAGGTTATTAAATTCAACCTGCTAATCTTGTCTAATTTGGTGAATAGTGAGATGCCATTGATTTTTTTTTTTTTTTTTCCTATGGGGAAGTGTCAATATTCAGCATACGCTGTGTTTATGTCCTCAAAGATTTTTCTGGTGTGTGGTGTGGTGTGGCTTTGGGGTGGGTATGTGGGAGTGGATTTTGGAATTCAAGAAGCCAAAAGTAAAATGTTACATAGGTTCCGCAATAGAAACTGTGTAAATGCCTTTAACAAGAGTGGGTGTTGGGAGCAATGGTAAATCCAAGTAAGGGAAATTCAGTGGAATGATCCTTTGCTACAAAGTCCTTAATGGCTCATATACTCCAAAACTGTTCAGGATGAGTCCATCAGCTACCTTTTCTGCTAAAAATTTTAGTCACATTGACTGAAGTACTACAAAGGGTAAATAATGAAAGTATGAAAAGAGAGTTTTAAAATGTGCTTTTGCTGTAGATATACAGTTTTTTCCTCTAAAATTTAGCATTTCCTATTATTTCACATTCTGCATGTAAAATCTCAATGACAAGGATATAGTTAGCAGATATTAAACACTCATAAGCATTTTATAAATATTTTACATGTTTGAACTCATTGAGCCCTCAAAACAAACCTATAAGAATTAATATTATTATCATCATCTTGGTTTTATTTTGGGAATCTGAGGCATGCACAAATTAAAATGCCCTTGTCCAAGCTTACACAAGTAGAATTAAACGAACCAACCAGGATGTGAGTCTAGATAATCTTACTGCAAAGCTCACACTCTTAATAGTATAGTGCTTCATCAACCCAACTTTGAGAAATTATTACCTAAATTTCATTTTTTTTTCCAATGACTAAAAGTATGGATTTCTTATTAACTGGTAAGATTGATTGTTAATCACTTAGAATTTCAGCACTTTAGAATAAGAAGAGAGCTAAGAGGCATGTGATCCAACTTCTCATTCCTTGCAGAAAACCTCTTCGCAACATTATGATAGATGACTTCTCTTCATCATAAGTACTTTAAGAAAAAAAAATCACTAGTTAAGGAAGTCCATTCCACTTTGCAGGAGCTCTGTTAGAAAAGTAACCACCCTAAATCATCTCTCTTCCCCTGTACTATACTCATTAAACATCAATTAAGATGTATTGGTTAGCAATAGGTATATTGTAATAATAATGATCGCTAACATTTATTACATGCTCGCTGTGTGCTGAGCACTTTTCTAAATGTTTTTCTATGGCTTAACTCTTTTTTTTTTTTTTTTTTTTTTGAGACGGAGTCTCGCTCTGTCGCCCAGGCTGGAGTGCATTGGCGATCTCAGCTCACTGCAAGCTCCGCCTCCGGGGTTCACGCCATTCTCCTGCCTCAGCCTCCTGAGTAACTGGGACTACAGGTGCCCACCACCTCGCCCGGCTAGTTTTTTGTATTTTTTTTTAGTAGAGACGGCGTTTCACTGTGTTAGCCAGGATGGTCTCGATCTCCTGACCTCGTGATCCGCCCGTCTCGGCCTCCCAAAGTGCTGGGATTACAGGCTTGAGCCACCGCGCCCGGCCGGATTAACTCTTTTAGTCATCGTAACAATCCTATGATATGGCTACTAAGTTAGAGGAAGATGGAGTAATTTACCTAAGGCCACTTTGTTGGTAGTGGAAACGAGATCTCTATTCCCATATAACTCAGTCCTAAACTCCAGTGTCTCCTGATTAACAGGACAGCCATCATGCTCCTTCTCAGTGAATCCGTGAAAACAATGCTTCATCATGCTCTTCTCCAGTGTGTCTCTTTTCCACAGATACAGCTTTTATTCTGTTACTTCTTCTTCACTCCCTCTCATACCATCGCCACCCACTCCTCTCATACTGTTCCCATCTTACCCTTTGACTTAGTGAGGAAGGCCTTTTAAGCTTATCTTTCCAAGAAATGTTTATTTCTGCATCTCTGTCTTTGTGCTTGTAATTCTATTTGGAATTTTTTTCTTTACTCTTATTACCACTTCTTAATATCGAATTCGTCTTTCAAAGTCAAATCCAACACCAAACTTCTTCAAAATGACTTCTCTGTGAATAACGAAATAAAGTTCCTCTCCCTTGCTAAAGTATTTTACATGTTTGAACTCATTTTTTGGAATTACGGAATTTAAAATATACACAATGACACTAACAGTATTTAGGCTGTTTCAACATCCCACCGACTATAGAAATTCTTTTATTTTGTTCTTTTATAGATCATCACCCAACTTGAATGTTTTAGTAATGGGTATTCATTACTTATCAAGCCAGCCTGATGTATTGTTGGACACATATAATACTTAGAAAAGTTTTCCTTTTAATAAGTCAAAATTTTCTTCCTTGTAACTGCTTGTTATTGATCTTAGCTGTTTCATTTAATCTATTTCATTGATCATATTACGTTTAGCATTTTGTAGTGTGTTAATTGTATGGTTTTCAAAATTTGGTCTTCAGTAACTTTGAAAATGCCTTGTACTTAGGAATCACAGTTTATGTTTTTCTATTTCCCTCTGTACCTTACATACTTAGCACAGTCTACATATGCAATAAATACGCAGTAAACAATGCATTGAACTATGTTAATAGCTCAATGTGCATGTGTATGTAAATATATACACACAATGTATAAACATGTTTTTCTTAGTTTAGCCTAATATTTACACACAATAACAGTGCCCGAGAATAGCTAGTCTACAACATTTGCAAAACTCATGTGCGCACTCTCGCTCGCTTGCTCGCTCTCTCGCTCGCTCTCTCTCACTTGTGCTCCCCAACACTGTTCCACATTGAATATATAGAATGCCAGGTTCCTAAGATGTTCAACACATTTTTAACATACTTTTATGACAAACATTACTTTTGCACCAACCTAAAGGTACATTAATCTATTTTGCTCTGTAGGAAACACCACCAGAAATCTAGGTACATTACCTATTGAATGGCAACCTAAAAAGATAGTGTCTTCCATCCTGGAGAGGTGGCCTAGAAGAGTGGTTAAGAATGGAGCCTTTGGGCTCACCAGAGCTTGACTGCCGTTGTCTAACGGTGCGATCATGGACAACTTCTGTAACTACTTGTTGCTTAGTTTTTCCATCTCTAAAATTGAGATAATAGTACCTATTTCACAGAGATTTGGACATTAAATGAATTAATGTATATAAAGTACATAGAGTACATATCTGGACTTCAGTATATGTTATTATTGCTAAAAAGCACTCACCTAGTATCTGAAAAAATCTTGTAGCTAAGATAATACAGGAAATAGCTCTAATGATTCCTAGTGATCAAGTTTACTTTAGTTTATTTTCCACAACTCCATAGACCTTAATATTCTTCAAGAGAAATTCTTATGATGTTTGCTTTTTACTGGAACAGCTAGATCAAGAAGCTTTTCTACAGGAGGGATTTCTAACAAATAACAGGTAACTTTCTAACAAATAACAGGTAACTTTTTAATATTATCAAGAGGGTTGTTATTAGAAAATGACTAACAGAATTTAGTTTTATTAGCCAATGGTGATAAGTAATAATGACATTTTATAATACTTAACAGTTTTCAAGTGCTTTCTTTATGCATGATGTCATTTAAAATGATAACAGTAATTCCCATTTTTAATTACTGCTCAAAGGTAAACCATGTAGCTCACTTTTTTGTTTGTTTGTTTGTTTGTTTTGTTTTAATCAGGTGAGACTAGCTAAATTCAGGGAATGTTTAAGGGCCATGGGTCCAAAGCCAAATATGGCTTAGTTCTCAAGTTCTCAGAATAGATGTTTTTGTATTTTTTGTTTGTTTTTTGTTTGTTTTTGACAGAGTCTTGCTCTGTTACCAGGCTGGAGTACAGTGGCGTGATCTCAGCTCACTGCAGCCTCCGCCTCCCGGGTTCAAGTGATTCTCCTGCCTCAGCTTCCCGAGTAGCTGGGACTACAGGTGCCTGCCACCATGCCTGGCTGATTTTTTGTATTTTAGTAGAGACAGGATTTCACCATGTTAGCCAGGATGGTCTCGATTTCCCGACCTCGTGAACCACCTGCCTCAGCCTCCCAAAGTGCTGGGATACAGGCGTGAGCCATGGTGCCCAACCGGAATAGGGGTTTTAAAAGAAAATAAAACCATGTTGTCAGAGGTGCTAGTTGTACAATTAAAAGCACCATCAACTGGATTCTTCTGTGGGAGACTGGATAAAGGTTTAAATAAAAACTGGAGCTTTGGTTGGATGTGGTGACTCATGCCGGTAATCCCAGCATTTTGGGAGGCCAGGGTGGGCAGATCACAAGGTCAAGAGTTCGAGACCATCCTGACCAATATGGTGAAACCCTAACTCTACTAAAAATACAAAAATTAGCCAGTCGTGGTGGTGTGTGCCTGTAATCCCAGCTACTTAGGAGGCCGCGGTAGGAGAATTGCTTGAACCTGGCCTGGGAGGCAGAGGTTGAAGTGAGCCAAGACTGCACCACTGCACTCCAGCCTGGGCGACAGAGCGAGATTCCATCTCAGCAAAAAACAAAACAAAACAAACAAAAAACTAGAGCTTCTAAAATGTTTGTGACTTACAGAAATCAGAAAGGAACAATTTTGTGCATAATACATGCATATTTGTGTATGCATCTATATGTTGTACATGTAAATGTATATAACAAATGTGGGATGATATTATTTCTGAAAAATTTGTTTCTTCCAAAATAGAAAACATACAATCAAATGAGAAAATCGTTAAAAATTGAGTGGTGTTAATTAGGAAATTCTGTTTTTTCCTAAGATCCTTCTCTGACTTTTCATTCAACTTAAATACCCTTCTTTACAGGAAAGAAACATTTAAAACATGGTTCCATTTATTAGGTGTCTGGCCATGACTTTCTGCACCCAGAAACCAAAGCGGGCCACCCAAACCTGTGAAAGCACTTTCCCTTCTATTCACACTTCCAAAGGGTTAACTTAGAAGTGCTCTATTGTATTCCTGATGGTTTTCTCCGCAGAAAGCCCAGTGGGCTCTTTCAAGAGGCTCTAAACAATGGGCTCAGTGAGGCTGTTCTGTCTAATTACTCAAAGACAGGGATGCTAAAGAGGAATTAATGACAGTTGACAAGTGCAATTAATAATTATAGCAAAGCCGGGAGTCATGCAGCAGGCAGATGACAATAACGGGGTAACTGTACATGGCAGTTTTCATCGGTTTATGCTCTGTGTGTGTATTTAAAGTGAGAGGCTTTGTGCAGGATGGACCATACTTCATGCTGACAGGGGAGAAACTATAATTCTGCAACTCTAATGGATAGTCAGTCAGTCATTCCCCACCCACCCTGCCCCTCTTCTCTCTCTCTCTGTCCCCCTCCCTCATTTTCAGCTCTTCCAATTTGGTGAAAGAAAGGTAGTGTAACTTAAAACTTAATAGAAAAGAGCTACAGTTAGCTTTCCCTATCAGCTGGTGACAAAGCTGCTTAAAATTCCTGTTGGGCAACTGGAAGGAGAAGGGCCCGGGAAAAGGCGGTCGCAGAAGTGGGATTTCCATATCAAAGGGCGAGCCTTTGGCTCTGAATGGTAATTAAAGTACCCCAATTTCATCTTCGTGGTCAAGCCATGAAAGGAGAAAAAATTAGAGAACGAATTTTTCAGTCCCTTCAGACTACAGAATGGAAAGCCATAAATTAAATGAAAGTTGAGCTAAAAGGTGTCTAACACTTCAATCTTTGCATCTAATGGAATCTATGATATTTCTCAAGCATTTATTCTGTTCACATTTTCCTTCTGCACTGATTATGAAAGATATAATGTCTGCTTACATTTATCGGCCACACATCTCGGGCTTCCCAAGTTTGCATAGCTTATCAGTTTTCATTACACTGCTTTGGCAGCTCAGTCATTGGGGAAGGTTTGCACACTTTGAGCAAACTAACCTGTTTTAAAAATTCCTTCTTTAGGTAACCAAGAAAACATTAACCAACTTGTTCAGTTTTTGATATATGTTGGTATGACTTAACAACTTGTGGTTTAAAATGCTGCAGATTTCACTTTTATTTGCTATTAATTGAGCCTCTTTTATTGATTGCTGGAGCCATTTTACTGTCTTCTCTCCAACACTCCCCATTTCAAAAGTCACAGCTTTATGAAATAATGATTTTAAATTGAAGTATGGAACTTATAAGCAGTTTCAAATTCGTTAAAGAAGAATGCCACTTATGTTCCGGGAAAGAAGGACTTAGAAATCTTATTTCATTTTTTGGATGAGATGTTAAACTTGGACTTACCTCTCTATTCATTAAAGATCACAGAGCATTTTCTTCCGAGTCGAGAAGCCTGGCCAAACTCCAATGCAGATAATTACATTCCACCTACCTAATTCCCTAGCTGCTTTAATTGGAAACAATTCCACTTTACTCTCTATTCCCGTTATTTCTTGTCCTTAAACTGCTTTGTAGTTTGTCAAGCATCTTTCACAAACTGTCATATCTCTTACACCCTCAAAGTACTGTTTTGGAATTGGGGTAAGATAAATTATACAGCTATAGAGTAGTGCTTAAAGGTTTACTAAAAACATGCAAACCATGCAACTACGACAGTGAATTTCAGCCTACCTTCTCAGTGATGTTGGACCCAATATTTCTGATAAGGGGAAAGCTGTTTTCCTAAGACTTAATCCATATATTGTCAAAAGGCAATATTGCCACTTATGGGGCAACATTTGCTTCTTGGAGACAGCAAAAGCTTATTCTTTTTGTGTAGACAGCAAAGATATATATACATACACAGTATACCTAGTGCATTAACATTTCATATTTGAGCGATTAGGCAAAACTATTTAAAATGGCTCATTGGGGAAGATGATAGTGAAAAACTGGAGAAATACTGATTTAGGCTTTTACCTACCCTTGATTTATCGATGGTTCAGGAGAGGAAGAGGGCAGTACCATTCTTTTTGCATTGCTTTCTTTTCTTGTTTCTCTTCATTTATTATTGAAGTCTGTGGTATATTAATAGTTGAAGAGCCACTATGATCTCCTCTTCTGTTTCTTACCTCTTCTTTAGGAATAAAGTGGGTGGATCAACACAGTACAATTATGAATGATGGAGACACTAGAAGCCGACACTAATCCAAGTTCTTAAAAGACTTCTAGAAAGAAGAATATCAAATTAAAGACCAAATGAGAAAGATCATAAGTAACATTACAATATATTAAACACTGTCTTTGAATTATCATTGAAAAAGTCATAGGAAATATATATATATATATATATATATAAAACTAACCCAAAGAAAAAAGAATATGGACAGTCCCCAACTTATAATAATTCAACTTAAAATTTTTCTACTTGATAACCCAAGTGATACATATTCAATAGAAACTGTACTTCAAGTACCCATACAACCTTCTGTTCTTTACTTTCAGTACAATTTTCAATAAATTACATTAAACATTCAGCACTTTATTATAAAAGACTTTGTATTAGATGATTTTTTTCCCAACTGTAGGCTAATATAGGTGTTCGGAGAATGGTTAAGGAAGGTGAGGCTAAGCTATGGTGTTTGGTAGATTAGGTGTATTAGATGTATTTTTGACTATTTTTTACAACTTACGATGGGTTTGTGAGGACATAACCCCCTCACAAATCAAGGAGCATCTATACTAATGGATTGCAATAGTGATACATTTTCTAACTTGCCCTTCCTGTGACCACCAAGAGAGTATATTGACTCTGGGATATCAGAGAACAGTTCAGAATATTTTAAAATTATGTCCCGATGAGGCCCATAATCCATCTAGTTCAGTATTGTGCAGTAGTACTAAGAATATGTTCTCTGAATGCATTGTTACCTTGTAGATCAAACAGAAAATTTTGACAACACCCAAACTGTAGCTTTGGAAGCAATGGATGATGATGAGATGATGACGATGATGGTCATTACTTATGTGGCACTCACTATGAGTCAGGAACTGTTCTAAGCACTTACAGTAATTCATTTAATACTTCCCAAAACAGAGAGGTACTTACTATTACCATCATCTCCATTTTTATAGATGAGGAAATTCAGACACAGATAGTTAAGTAACTTGCCCAAGAATTATTTTGGAACTGAAGGATTACAAGAGCATATTGTCTATAAAGCCTTATTAAGACTTTAGAATTCTCTCATTTTCACTTCCATTGCCTTAAGAAGAGTTAAATGCCGTAGTAAATAACAGGAAGCCTAACGCCATCCTTTCACAGGAAATTTGGGGTTTTCAAGGTTTTATGAGATGGTCTTTTCCATTTTGCCTTCAAAAGACAGAATGTCTTAAAATTTTCACTTTACAATGTGCGCCACATTCCTTCTGCATGATAACCCGTTCAATTATATTGAGACTTAGACAATTAGTATCTTAAAATATATTTATATGGGGGTTTCCCACACCTCTTACAAATAGTAACTGTGCTCTTGCTTTTCTTTCGTTTTGCCTTTTCCATCTTTGCTTTAAAGACAGTGAAAAATATAAATGACTTGAGGGTACTTCCAAAGAGGAATAAAAATCAATGGTGTCTTTTCTACTATTTCTAGTTTCGGATTTTCTAGATTCGTTTTTATTTTCTAGATGAGCTCCTATGTTGTATATATGTTGGTATCAATGATTAATCAATAAAAGTTGAATCTTAGATCCCTTTCAAATTATCTGGAAACTTACAGGAAAAAGAATTAAAAAAAAATGTGCACGTGCTTCTCTGATGATTTTTATCAGGAGCTGAACAAGAATTCTAGTATTAATCTTTCTCTCAAACAAAAGTTTATGTCTGAGCTGCTTGGCAGGAATACGCTTGCCTCCTTTCTCTTGGCTTTCTCTTTGTTCCCACTTTTTCCCTCTTTTCTTTTTTGTCTTTCTTTTCTTATCTCAGTGTTTCTGTATCTCTTGTTTCCTAGCTCAAGTGCATCATTTTCTGCTATTGTGCTTTAAAAACTTGGCTGCAGGGGCTCTGAAATGAATAAAAATGTAATCCTCACTGTGCCCATTGTACGCTCTCATTTGTTTTTGCTGTATCGATTTATCAGCAGAGGGAAATTACTTGCTGGAAGAGAGGATGCCAGTCAGAATGACATTTATTTCATAGTACAAGGAGGCTCTCCAGCGTGTTTCCATGTAACCTAGATATTGGAGCTGTAAAAGGGCTTGTAACAAGGTTTAGTGCTATGATTAGATCGTGTGGAGCACCTTGCTTTCATAACAACAGGCACTCTGCAGGAGCTGGGGCCTCGGGTTATGGTCAACCCTCTTTTTTTTTTCTTTCTTTTTTTTTTTTTTTTTAAGCATAGAGACAGAATTCAACAATTTCCTCCCCACCTAAACAGTTTCTATTCCAAAAGCCAAATCTTGCAGACTTACAAGAATAAAAGAGGCATATTTTTAGATGCCTGAAGCTTTCATGACATCAAATTAAATGCAAAAATAGATGAAACACTTTCCTATTAATCCCCTTAACTTTTTTTTTGGCCTTTCCTCCTTTATTTTGGAGAAATTGTTCCATTTTAATTCACCAAAGCGAATCTTTTCATTCAGTGATTGTAAGTTACATGTGCTCAAGGCTACCAATTACCTGTGAAACCAAACACATTCTCTATGTAAAAACGAAGGCAAGTGAGGCAAATTGTGACAGCAATTGCTTTTGCTTAAATACTAGAGGTAAAATTTCATAGGTCTTTGCTATGATTCTTGTATGTCTGACATTTAGGAAATTAACTTGTTTCATTATGTTCCTAATTTTCCGTAGAACTGATAGAGTTGGGATGTATGTAAAAGACATTTTTTTTCCTCTAAAGAATGAGAGGAAATGAGTCTGTTTTCTAAGGAATGTGCTCATTTGTGTGAGAGTACATAGGCGATGTCTTTCTTTTCCCACCATTTCTTCACTGTTGAGATTTGTTCATTTGGTAATGTTGGCAAAAGCAAAAATGATTAAGATTTGCAGAATGAAAAATATTAAACTTAGCAAATTTAACAAAAATCTGCACCTCTGTTGTTAGCAGGAATTTTTTTTTTTTTTAATAGCTGGGTTTGTGATGTTGAGGTGTATTGGGCTGTGTGATTAAATATACTGCCTTATTAATATATTTTAAAAAATTCTGGTTGGGCATGGTAGCTCATGCATGTAATCCTAGCACTGTGGGAGGCTGAAGTGGGCAGATCGCCTGAGGTCAGGAGTTCAAGACCAGCCTGGCCAACATGGTGAAACTTCGTCTCTACTAAAAATACAAAAATTAGCTGGGCGTGGTGGCAGGCACCTGTAATCCCAGCTACTTGGGAGGCTGAGGCAGGAGAATCGCTTGAACCGAGGAGGCGGAGGTTGCAGTGAGCCAAGATCATGCCATTGCGTTCCAGCCTGGGCTACAAAAGTGAGACTTCATCTGATAAAAAAACACACACACATACAAAACCTGACCATCCTAGTTCAATAGAAGAAGGATGTCTCCTCAAAAGGGTCTGGAACTTTTACTCATATTTAGAGCTAGGGTATAATACAGACTGTCAGACCCTAAGAAATAAGGCAAATGGGACCTGTTTTGTTAAATGTAAAAAGTATTTCATTTTGGGAATTCAAGAAGGTCATCAAAACATTAACGGAGGGAATGAAGGAACTTCCTACCATGCTAAATCTTACCACTAAAATGTATTTTGAGACTATAGTTGTTCAACCTTAACATACTTTTGGCAGTTAATTAGACAAATCCTAAAATTGAATCAAGTCTATAAACAATTAGGATAAGAATGAACCAAGTTAAATTCCTAAATACCAGGTTTATGAGAAAAATAATGAAGATCTGTTATTTATATAGAAGAAGTACAGTAATTATATAAATCTTAGTAGAAGTAAGTTTTTTTGTTAGTCTCAGCTGTCCAACTCAGCCTGTTGCCGCTACCCAAACGCTTCCCATATAGAATAACATAGTTGCCAACTTCAGGAAATTTGGTCTTGGATATTGGTCTTTACTATATAACTCAGATTTTAAGTTTAACTGAAAAAGATTATAGGAATTAAAGGGCAATGGACCTGGAACCTGACTTTTCACATTCTGTATGGGAGGGAGCTTCAGTATGAGAGACAGTATACAATATACAGAATTGTGGGCCTGCCTCTGTTAAGTGCCTTTCAATTAGAGTTGTTGAGAAAGTCTATGGGGAAGGTAGGGCGTTTAATTTTAACTTATTAGACCTTGGCATCTGTCTTCTGAATTGGAAGTCTATTTGGGTACCTTCAGCGATCTCTCTTAATGAACTTACTTTGTACCTTTGATTGAGTTGACACCATAAATTATGAGGCAGAATGTTTTAAAAGTTATATAAAAATAGAGTTTTGAAAAACTCTATTGTCCCCATTACTCTTTGTTGAGCTTTTTGATTTCCAAGATGTTTCAGAACTTCAAAGCGAAATGCTGTTGCCTTTAGATTTTTAACAAAATCCTACAATGGCTGAACCTTTCAGCAAATCTGTCAGCTTCTCTGTTCCAAGGACAACTGCAGTGTCATTTTCTCCTCCAGCTGGTATTAATGGAACACCAACCTTTTGACTTGTTTAGGCTGCGTCTCAAAAAGTGTCTGTCTCTTGCTGGGGTAATAAGGTTAGAATTCACTAGCTGCAAAGGGATTTGTGTACTGACTAAAACCCCTTCCATAAGACCTGCTTGGAATAGGTTGGCATAAATACAGCAATGATATAAAATGTGCTAGGTGAATAAATTATATTGAGGATGATTATGCTTCTTGAATTTATATTCCTTTTAAAAAATTTAAACAGAACAAAAAATTTACCTTCATAAAATTTTGGTTTATTGTAGTAGTAGCAACTCTTTTCTACTGTATTTCAAACCAGAGGTGATTTTGGGAATATGCAGTTTAGATGGATTTCTAGAATTTTACATCTTTGTGATATAACTATTGTTTCCTAACTATTATGATTTCTCTCATTCACTTAATATAATGGCAGTGCTTGGTGAGGTTCAGTGTGAAGATATGCCTACTTCACTGTCTTTAAAAGCAGGACTTTCTTGTGGTTTAAATATCATGATACTATTTCCCTTCCTTCTGCAGGAAATCAACTTGAATAGGAAAGCGGAAAAAAAGCACTAGTGCCAGAAGTAAGTACCAGAACAAAAGTGATCTGAAAGTATTGAGTGAAATATAAAAGACCATTTAATTTGAATGGGTTGGTACCATTGTAATGGCAGCATGCTTAGGTTATATGTACTGTCTGTGGGATGATCTGTTTTATTTCAGTGAGGTGGTTTCCAGCTCCAGTGGTTCATTACCAACTGATCAATGGCATGTTGGCCTGGGATCTCACCCTCTTTGTGATGCCATGTGATTGTGAAGCAACGTATGTGAACTTGCCTGGGTGACAGCTGTCAACTGTAAATGGCCATATGTAATGATGAGTAAAGTTGTTGTCAACTGTCAATAGGCCATATGTAATGATGAGTAAAATTACAGGCTGCTGTCTATTAGATGTAAGATTAGAAAAAAGATACACCACGAAAACCTGCCCTGAAAGGTCTAGAGCAGGTATGATTTTTTTTTTTAAAGGGCTTGTGCTATATATCACTTATGCACCCATATTTCTGTTTTGAACCCATTCCTCTCTAGATAGATAAATCCTGCATGCCAACGCTGTCTCTCAATTGAATGGGAAAAGTCTTAGCAACCTTACAAATTAAAGACTAGAACCAGTGATTGCACAGGGGAGCCTTCAAATGGAAAGGAGGTTAGGAGGGCAAGTGCAAGCCTATGAAAGGCCTCTTCACATTTACTCTCCCTCCCCAGTACTGGGAATACATTTCTTTCAACACTGATCATTTACATAGCACTACTCTATGCCAGGTAATGTGATGGGCAAGTGTGAAATGACTGCTTCAGGATAAACATTATTGTCAGTTCAGAGAGCTGATCAATGGCGTGGGCATGATACATTTGTGCAAGTCATTCTTTGGCACTTTTTCTACTAAAAGGACGTGTTTTTAATCAGTGACTTGACTAGTGGTTGCAATTGTATGATTAGCCTTTCTCTATATACTATCTTCTTTCAGTCATTTGAACAGCAAGATCTTCTCCTGTTTATCATTTCTTTTGTGACTATTACAACATTCACCTAGGACAAAATGTCCTTAAAAACATAAACAAGTAACCTTACCAAAGTTAGAAAGACAGGCTCTATACAGAAAGGGAGAACAACAAAGAAACTACAGTCCAAGGATGAACACGAAGGAGAGAGAGTGAGAATGTGGACCTAACAAAGCTTTAAAAAAGGAAAAGAAGGGCCAGGTGTGGTGGCTCACGCCTGAAATCTCAGCACTTTGGGAGGCCAAGTCGGGTAGATCACTTGAGGTCAGGATTTAGAGACCAGTCTGGCGAATATGGTAAAACCCCGTCTCTACTAAAAATACAAAAATTAGCCTGCCGTGGTGGTGCTTGCCTGTAATCCAAGCTATTTGGGAGGCTGAGGCAGGAGAATCGCTTGAACCCAGGAGCTGAGATTGTGCCACTGCACTCCAGCCTTGGGCAGTAGAGGTAGTCTCAAAGAAGAAGAAGAAAAGAAAGGCACGTTTTGTTTCTTTCTTCAAACGCATTAAAGTAGTGATTTCCAATTTTTGGTAGACCAGCTTCCTGAAGACTATAATCTGCTTCCTTCAGGAATATTGGCTCTCTGAGTGTGGTAGTCTTGGGAAGCTACCCTATGAATTCTCCCTCCAAAGGCAAATTACCACATGTCCAAATCAGGCTCTCTTCTGCAAGCTTCCCATTCAATTCCACAACAGTGTATTTCCAGAAAATCCTGTTCTTGCTGTTTCTCTCTCCCTGAAGAGAGATGCTAAACCCAGAACCTTCTCAATCATTTTCTGACAAGTTCAGTAAAATTTCATCTTGAATGATAAGCTCCAGAAAGGCTCCACCCAGACCCTAAATTTTGAGACAGTCTAAGAAGTAGCTTACAAGAAAATGTCTCTGGCATTTTTAAAAAGTAGCCATCAAGAGACCATTGCTGGTTGGGTGCGATGGCTCATGCCTAGAATCCCAGCACTTTGGGAGGCTGAGGCAGGAGGATCACTTGAGGTCAGGAGTTCAAGACCAGCCTGGGCAACGTGGTGAAACCCCGTCTCTACTAAAAATCCAAAAAAAAAAAAAAAAAAAAAAAAATCAGCCAGGTATAGTGGCGGGCACCTGTAGTCCCAGCTACTCTGGAGGTTGAGGCATGAGAAATGCTTGAACCCGGGAGGCAGAGGTTTCAGTGAGCTGAGACATTTTTTGTTCTCTTAGTTTTTTTGTATGATTGTTTCATAAATCCCCTCTCCCTTTATCATTCACCTCTTGTCTTTTTATTTTGTATTTCATTATCCAGCCTGGGTGACAGAGCAAGACTCCATCTCAAAAGTAAATAAATAAATACATAATCACTGCATTGCTTTGGAGTAAAGTTGTAATGCTCCCACAAGACTCTGCTTATCCAACCCCTGTACAGCTCCCCCAGCCTTACCACACCAGGTTCTGTTCTTCGCCACTTGGGCCTTTCCTTTTAGTCCTCAAAGGCCCCAAGTTCTCTCCTGTTCCTGGGCCTTAGCATAAACTCTTCTCTGTCTCTAACCAATCCCATCCTGTGCTGCAAGAACTCTTAGCCCTTGAACTGATTTCATTTTAAGCCATACTTCTTCAAGGAAACCTTCACTCATTCTGCAGTCTAGATATGGTTCTTTATTATCCAACCTCCTACTGTATTCCTTTCTTCCAGAAGTATCTCAGTCTAGAATCACATAGTCATTTTTTTTTTCCCACTGGTAGATTAATGTTTATCTCCTTCCTAAGCTAACAGCTCCCAGCAAGGATCAGGCCTTTTTTTCCCCTGCTGATGTCCCTACCCGCAACACAGTATTTGGCACTGTGTCGGAGGCACTCAGGAAATATATGTCGTGTGAATGAATGCCCCTTCTGTGACATCTCCAAAAATAAATCACTCTTGTCATTGAGGACTGGTACATTTTTCTTCTCTTAAGAAACAGGCTTGCTTTTGTTTCTTTTTTTAAAATGTGATTTTTACACGCTATCATCTTTTTCCTTTGAAAGTGATAGGTAAAACCTTGCATTTTTTGTTCTCTTAGTTTTTTTGTATGACTGTTTCATAATTCCCCTCTCCCTTTATCATTCACCTCTTGTCTTTTTATTTTGTATTTCATTATAAGCTGTCTCAACGCTTTCTGGAAGCACTGGGGTATCCAATAATAAATAAGTGAGAGCAGTATCAACCCCAGGAAAGCCCATTTCCCTACGATTATAGTGGTGTTGAAAATACTTTATCTTTGTGTAAACATGGCCCAAAAAGAATGTGATGATTATTTTTTCTCAATTTGTGGGAAACATTTTTAAAAATTCTTTTACTTTGCACCTGTACACTACTTCTCTTCCAAGAATATTTAAGCTTTAAGCACTTTCCAGTCATTACTTGATTTGCTGCCAACGTGCCAGTGTTTATAATATGAAGGAACTGAGGCAAAAAGAGCCAAAATTTCAGAATTAAAAAAAAAAAAGTTGATAACATGAGAATGTATTCCTGGCTCTTAGTCTCTTACAGTTTCTCTCAGGTGGTATGATTCTAGGTTGATAATCATTGGTGTTGAATTATTATTTTAATTTTCTTGAATTTTTTTTTTTTTTTTTTTTTAGTTTGAAACATTAGGTTTAATATGACGGACAATGACTGATATAACCATCATAAAATCTTTTACTTCCAACACTCTTTAAAAGAAAAACCTGTGCCTATACTTTGAGAATATCAACAGGAAAAAAAATTAGGCAAAAAATTGAAGTAAGCAATTGGTAAAATAGTCAATGTGATGTGACAACTAAGACATTTTATAAGAAAACATTTTTAAAATTTTCAACAAGACTAAAACCAAAATAAAAAAAAAAAAATATATATATATACACACACGCCAGTGGTGTAATGTTGAAAGTATAGATTTTATGGTCAAAGACTGAACTTTGTCCATGTCTGAAATGAACACTTGATGTTAGCCAGTGATATTCGTGTTTAGCAGAACACAGAAACAGTTAATAAACATACAATTCTACATTAAAGCCATTTTCTGCCTTGGATAAGTAAAAATTTTCACAAGTTAAGACACAAATGCCTAAAAGGGCTATTTTCTTCTCTTTATCACTAACAAGTTTTTTTCTTCACTGTTTCTGTTTGCCATTTCTTTACACCTTATTTATTAAATTTGAGTTCTGCATTCACATAGATCTTTTCCTTACCTGCTCTATATTCTCTATGTGATATATCTCTTTCTTTTATGTTATTACTTAGCCAAATGTTGTTATTGTTGCTGGTTGGGTTTTAAACCTCGTTAAAAATTAGCTAATTTTCACGTAAACCAATTCTAGATATGGGCCATATAGTATACACATATGTGCATGTACATATTCACAGTTCTTCTCCCCTACCCCCAAGCTGGCAAAGACCCCAACTCAGATGTTAATCCACCAAGTGTGTCACCCCGTCTGCCTATTTGTGTTAAGGTGCCCAGGATTTAGGACAAATTTAAGATCAAGTTATAGGCAGATCCAATTAGTTTGCCAGCTTAATTTCAGGCAAGTCAGGATGTCCAGTTTATAAGTAGTTTAACATGTGTTGCCTTAGTTTCTTTCTTTTTTTAAAGAATTGTTTCCTATTTTTAGTTTATTCATTAATTTATTAAGTCATTCAGAAATATTTCTCTAAGTCCTATTCTTTGCCAGGCACTATCCTAGTTGCTGGGATTACTATAGTAAGTAGAAAACACACACGCACACACACACACAAATCTCCCCAAACACAAATGATGCCCTTAGCCATCATGAAGCTCACAGTCTAGTGATAAGAAAAGTTAATGTTAATTAAATAATTACACAAAGCCATGTAAAAAGTGACTATGATGAATGCTACAAAGGAAGAGTAAACACTGTGATGAGCCCTCTCATGGGAGAATTTCACCTAATCAGGATGTTTAGGGAAGGCTTCCCTGAAACATGAGTCACATATAACTAGGTGAATAATAAAAGTGATAGTACTGGCCAGGTGCAGTGGCCCACACCTGTAATCCCAGCACTTTGGGAGGCAAGGTCAGGGCATTTGGATCACCTGAGGTCAGGAGTTTGAGACTAGTCTAACAGAGTGAAACCCCGTCTCTACTAAAAATACAAAATTAGCCAGGTGTGGTGGTGCACGCCTGTAATCCCAGCTACTTGGGAGGCCCAAGATCACGCTATTGCACTTTAGCCTGGGCGACAAGAGCAAAACTCTGTCTCAAAAAAATAAAATAAAATAAAATAAAATAAATAAATATATATATAAACATAAATAGAAATCTTTTTTTTTTTTTTTTTTTTTTTGAGACGGAGTCTCGCTCTGCCGCCCAGGCTGGAGTACAGTGGCCAGATCTCAGCTCACTGCAAGCTCCGCCTCCCGGGTTCACGCCATTCTCCTGCCTCAGCCTCCTGAGTAGCTGGGACTACAGGCGCCCGCCACTGCGCCCGGCTAATTTTTTGTATTTTTAGTAGAGACGGGGTTTCACCGTGTTAGCCAGGATGGTCTCGATCTCCTGACCTTGTGATCCACCCGTCTCGGCCTCCCAAAGTGCTGGGATTACAGGCTTGAGCCACCGCGCCCGGCATATAAACATAAATAAATAAATATATATATAACTGAGAATAATAATAGTTAACCTTTATTGATCTCTTACACTGCCCCAGGCACTGTGATGAGTGTTTTACTTGTGTCAATGTATCTAATCTCCCCAAATTTCCAGGGAGGATGGCACAATAGTGCCTCACTGCAGTTGGCAGAGGGAGACCAGAAATTGAGAGTATTCCTACCTAGGGGCCTGTGCTAGCACCCAAGTGTTTAACCATTCACCTTTTTCCTGCCTATATGAGGAGGGGGAAAAGAATTTTCCAGGGACTGCAGCTGGTGCATAGGCCCTGGGAGGACATATGCAGCACAGTCAGTAGGAGGGGCCGAAGGAAGACCAGTGGGAGTATAAAGGGTAGAGGAAGCCACCAGGGTACATAACCGCCTGCATTCGCTTTACATGCGTCTCCAGACCCCCTTGCTTCCCAAATGTCTTAGTTCAACTCAAAGGAAGCCATATTTATTCAAGGTGTAGCAGATCGCCTGTGGGTGTTGTTTAGGTGGATCTACTCTAAATTATATGGAAAACCACATAGGCTCAAGGTTAGAGAAGTTCAGCACAATAAGCAAAGTGGTAAAGCTTTCTTCTTCCCAGCCTTTTCTTTCTGCCTTTGAATAGGGAACTTATGATTTGGTGTAAAACGACCAACTTTTTATTTATTTATTTTTGTCAGTATGCCTACATTCAAAATTTAAATCTTCCTAACAGGATCAGTGGTTATCTTGTTCCACTTGCGAATTGATAAGTTAGATAGCTCAAATTCAGAATAACTGCCGAACTGTAATGTAAGAGTTACATTAGATCATGTCCGGAAAGAATCATTGCTATTTTTGGCTATTTGAAAATTAAGAATATTTCTACTCAGGTGGAAGTTCCATGTGTAGTTAGGTGGAGAAACTTTATTGAATTAGTATTGGGACTTGACTCATTGGGATTGGGCTAAGCGTCTTTCAGTCTGTATCATTATAATAGTAATTACAGAAAAAATTTAAAAGTGCATAATAACCCCATGTATACTTAATGAATGAAAATCCTGTTTTTCTTTTGATAAGTGATTAAATCATTCTATAATACTGCTATTCTGTGAGGCAATGTAGGGTTTTAGAATGACTTTCTATCTAAACAATACATTAAAAGTAATACTTATATGGACTGATTATATGAAAAGAAGGACCACTTATAGAAGATTAAAAATTAATTAGAACAATATAGGACAAGGTTAAAATATAGTTTATATTTGGAATAGCATCTTCCGTGTTAATTCTTTTTCTCTTTGAATTACTAAAAAGCTGTTATTGAGCTTTCTACTTTTAATGACTTTGTTGCAGTTAAGACAAATATAAGACAGAAAATACCATTACTACCTTAATTGGAATGTTATTTATACATTCATAATGTACAGAAAAATACACTTTAAACACTATACACACTATGAAACAAAGGAAACTTTACAGATTATAAACTGGAAATAGAGAAATAGAGTTTTGGTTGTTAAGACTGTTATAACACATCTCTGGTAAATCATGTATTTATCTAAATAATATGGATTTTAGGATCAGGTAAATGAGATAGGGTTCCAGGTTCATGGGGTTATTTTTTAATTCGTGTTACGTTCTTGTGATTGTAAAATGTAAATCTATTTTTTAAAATATTCAGAGTAATGGAATTATGAAGGAGAAAGCAAAAACCTTCACAATCCCATTTTTCCCAGAGATAAACACTTTTACAGTTGGTTTAATATCCTCTTGCTATGTATAAAGACACTCCTTCACTCACTTAAAATTGTTGTTATATACCCTTAATTCCCCCGATGGACATGAGGCTTGTGTTCTGTTATTTGCTTTGGAAAATGATACTTCAAATGAGTATTTTTGTGCATATACACTTAAGTGTTACTTATATAAGATAAATTATTGGAAGTGGAATTGCTGGGCTAAAAATCTTGCACAGTTAAAATATTCACCCAGTTTGCCAGATTGCCCTCAGAAAGTGTACAAGTTTACACTCTCGCTAACTATACATGAGGATCTGCTTTCCCCCCTGCACCACCCCCAACCCTGCCAGTTATTAGCACTCAGAATGATCTTGTTTTAAAATTGTATCAATTGGGTAGTTGAAAAGTGATATCTTATTGCAGTTTTCATTTGCATTTCTTTGATTATTAGTGAATATACGTGTTTGGAATAGGATAGGATGGTTTAAGAAGAGAAAATAAACTCATTGGGAATACAGATCATGTTGATTTAGAAAGTTGGAACTGAATCTTTTACATTAGTCTATTTCTTATCTTCCAGTGTTTTCAGAATGGCCTCATTTTTTGTAAAAGTGGTTTACATGTCACGACACATACATTGAAACATTTACTTTAGTGGGGGAATGAGCACAACTGTAGCAAAACTTTCTTTATAATGAAATTATTTTAATACCTTTCAGGCAAGAAATTAGTTTCATCAAGAAAATTGATTTAATTTAGAAGAGATGCAGTATTTATAGCCATAACCAGGTTCAACATTTTTCTCCACTTCTATATCAAAAAATAGCTTCTAACCAGTATATAGCTGCAAATCAATTAGTTCAGTTTAAGGTTTTCAAATTTTATTAATACTCCTCCCATCTTTATGACATTTATTATTCTGTGCAAATCTTTGAGATTCTTCACATAACTTTATAAAACAGACAAAAAATAACTTTCGATGGCCAGCTGAATAGCCCAAAGAAAAAGTTGCAAGCTTAATGACATGAATTATTTCATTTCATAGAGTTGGATAGTGAAAAATGATTAAAACAGATCCTTCTGATATTTTAAATTTTTTTTTTTTTTAGTTTCTAAGTGTCTAAATTCACTTAAAAATTAAAACTATAGACAGTAAGAAAACTTATTTTATTCCCATTACCTTTAATTAGAATCACAAATTTTAGTGGCTGATTAATTTTCATGAACCAACCAATAGTTATTGTATTTTAGAAACATAAATGGAAGGGGAATCCAGAATATTGATATTCTACAAATGGCAACTTTGCTTGTTTGCCAGAGCTGCATGCTGGGGATCTTAACTATACCATTTTTGAATGGCAGCCTAATGAGCTTGAATATTCTGTGGAGGGGGAAAGTGAAGTACATTTTTCAATGTCTTCTCCAGAGGTCGCTTTGGTCACCTGAACGCTGCAAAGTAGGAATGGAGTTTGGATTCGCAGAGCATACCTTGTACAGCAATAGTAAAAACAGTATGGTTTTTGTCTTTCATGGAAATTCATTGGATATATTCTCTGGATGTGAACCTTAGTTCTGATTTAAGGAACCCTCTTGACATACTCCTGGCCAGGAAGAGTGAGAGACTGTTTTAAATTGTCTCAAATTGTGTTCTTATTTAGAGAAAGTATTCTGTTTTAAATTCTCACTGAAAGATCATAGAATAGAAACAAAGAGGCTTTTGTAATGAAATCAGGCAGAGCCACTCATGTATTTAAAATCTCATTATCTATATCAAAACTATTTTCAGTTGTGCCCAAATCTAGATTCATCTTAACTAGTAAGAAAAAATCTTACTTGTGGTTTTGGATGTATTGATATATCCTGGTGTCACACTTTCTTTTTAATTGCAAAACAATATGACTTACTTATAAATTACGGAAATTTTGACTATGAACCTCAAATTCTTGAGAAGAATGTCCACACAAGCTTAGGCCTTCTCTACTCTTCTAGATTTATAAAAACTGAGAGAGAGAATTCATGGTACATCAAACCAATTGTTCTATTTCATGGCACCACATATGAACCATCACACTTAAATGAAACTCTTGTCATCAAAAAAAGATTTAGGAACCTGTTCTCAGTGAATACTTGAGTTACACATTGTTTTAAAATGATGTCATTAAGAAAAATCTGTACACTAATAAGTATCTCAAGTTGAAATTTTACACTGCATATTAATTGGTATGGAAAAATAGAATGGCTATATGGAAAGCAATACGTTCACCATAGATATTGTTTGATAGTTAACAGCCACTTGATAGAATCATGTAATTTTGCAGTGAATTTTGCCTATTTGCCACTAAGGGTACGTGTTCTGGAGTAAATTTCAACTCTCAATCTTGCCAGTCTTGTGACAGTATTAAAAATTAGTTTGGGATAGAAAATGAAGTGTTTTGTTATTTCTTTCTTACTGATTTAATTGAGGAGGGAAAGGGGTACCTAAATTCTTGCCCAAATAGGAATTTGGCCAATAAAACAATAATGTATGAGATAAAGAATTTTAATACTTGTACATGTTTAAGAATTTAATTTTGTTTTCTGGAAAGCTTGATATTTGACTTCAGGATATAGCATGGCCAAATTGCCATAAATTGCATCTTTGTACAGAAAATTAGTTGTTCTTTTGGGAAATGTGGTTTTATAGAATATATTGCAACCTGACACAATGAATTTTCAGCATCAATATTGACAAATGAAGAACAGGAAACAGAGGCAAGTGAGGCGTTACAACAGACAGAGTAGTGAGGTCCTAATTTGGAGCCTAAGATTAGCTGCTTTGATCTGCTGTTAAATAACTGTAATCTGGTACTAAAATCTTGGTTTTAATTTTGAGTGTATGAGTTGGCTGTATCTTACAAGTCAAAGAACTAAAATGAATTTTGGAGATAGTTTAATATTAATGCAACCACTACTTATAGTTTTTATTTTTTAAAAGGAATAGTCAGGCAGTAAATAGGACTTCAGTGTATGTCACATTTAAAGATCTCTTTATATAGTGCCATAACTTTATGTATATAAAAAGATACATACATTTTGCTAAAATTAGCATAAAGCCTTGTATCTAGAGCTGTGTATTCCCTCTGTGGCAATGCAGTTTTATTCCTTATGTCTTCTGTACCCTCATCAAACATATGTAGTTGGGACATCGGCTTGAAAGAGAATGGTCAGGTTAAATCTCCTTTTTAAATAAAAGTGAAAGAATGGCATAAAAATAAATTGCAGAAATGTCTTCAGACCCTACATTGGTTCTAAGGTGAGACTCTTCCTAGCAGAAAACTTTGTTTTCTTGTCTTTAACAACTGAATTCCACTTTCACTTCTGAGTGTAAACTGGCAGATTAGACATTTCCAAGGGCTTGTTCAGTGTGAAGTTTTTCAGGTGATTTCAGTTTAATGCGACCAGATAATTGTAGCTTCAGGGCTTAGTTAGGCTGTAAAGCTGCTAATCCAGACAATATTACCTGGTCACATGTTGTGCTTATAAGAGACACCTCTGCCTTTAATGTTCTCTCCCCACGCTGGTGATTTCTAGTTTCAGAAGTCCTATAAAAATGAGGCACACCAGGCCAAGATTAAGTCTGGGGGGAAAACAAGTATCAGAATATGCAGTTTGAGACAATAATGTAAAACCTTACATCTTTTGCCAAAGATAAAATTTGATGTTTTCATGGCATGCAGTTCTACTTTATTCCTTGTCATCTCTAAGGAAATGTAGTGAGTTTGAAGACTGTATCTTCTTTTTTTGATTCAGTGAGCTACTACTCAAGCATCTATACTCTAAGCATTCGTAAATAGTTACATCAATCACTGCAGTTATTATTTGGTAGGAATGCTTCCATTGAGTAGAGTGCAGTAATCCACTTCTCATATTTATTCCACTCAGAACCTCTTCTGAACAGCCATTGTAATGCAATATTGAATGATGATATGTTGGGATTCTGAAGGTTGTTACCTTTTTGTCTCACCCTGACCAAAATGTGGTATTTCTATTGTAGTTAATATATCAACAGATGCTTATAAATAAAAGGGAGTTCTATTCATTTGTCAAACCTTTGTTAGCTCTTGTGGCCTACACGGTAATGAACAATTGGGAAATAAAACAACGTTGGGAGAGGCAGTTTATATGTGATTAAGCCTTTCTATTGTGACATTGAATGTGAGAGATGGGCAGAAGTCCTGCTTTGGAGTACACTTTAATATGCCATGTGCAAAATGGGAATTAGTTTGCTATTGTGTTGAAAGCGAGGTGCATTATTTGGATTATGTAAGTTATGTAGGATCTAAGAGGACAGAAAAGAAGGTAGAAATTGAGAGCTCAGGCAGTGGGGTTCAAGCAGCATAACAAGTCAACTAATGGCAGTAAGACTACTCTGTGGCCGGGCACTGTGGCTCACTCCTGTAATCTCAGCACTTTGGGAGGCCGAGGAGGACTGATGACTTGAGCTCCGGAGTTTAAGACCAACCTGGGCAACATGGCAAAACCCTATCTCTGAAAAAAATACAACAGAAAATAAGCTGGACATTGTGGCATGTGCTTTTAGTCCCAGCTACTCTAGAGGCTGAGGTGGGAGGATCACCTGAGTCTGAGAGGCTGCGGCTACAGTGACCTGAGGTCATGCCACTGTATTTCAGCCTGGGCAATAAAAAACAAACAAACAAAAACAAAAACAAAACTCAAAAAACTACTCTCGTGAAGTGCCTAGTGCAGATCATAGCTCCCTATAGATGAGTCTGATTTCTGCCTCCTCTTCCTTCTTGCTTCCTTCCCTCTCTTTCTCTCTGCCTCTCTGCTATCCACCATGGAGAGAAAAGATGTTCTATTTTACTCTTAATGGGCCCTCATCTGTAATCCCTTCTTCCAGTGACTTTATGTTTTCTTGGAAATTTATGTAGTTGTGTCATGGCCCTTTATTATATAAAATTCTTTCTTTTTTTTTGGAGACGGAGTCTCGCCCTGTTGCCCAGGCTGGAATGCAGTGGTGCCATATTGGCTCACTGCAACCTCTGCCTCCCAGGTTCAAGTGATTCTCCTGCCCCAGCCTCCCAAGTAGCTGGGATTACAGGCGCACGCCACTACGCCCAGCTAACTTTTGTATTTTCAGTAGAGACGGGGTTTCACTATGTTGGTCAGGCTGGTCTCAAACTCTTGACCTCGTGATCCGCCAGCCTCGGCCTCCCAAAGTGCTGGGATTACAGGCATGAGCCACCGCGCCCAGCCATATAAAATTCTTTCTTTGTTATCCTAGCAGGAATCTAAAAGTAAGAAAATAAATAATTTGCACTTGCTCTTTATTCTTGGTAACTTGATTATAGAGAGAGTTGTTCCTCTTCAGCTGAGGTTGCCAGCATAGGGACCACCGTATCTGCTTCTCAGTTTCTTAGTTACCATGACCCAGCAGGGGCCTGTCTGGGTTCTGAAGAGCACCAGGGATTCCTGGAGATGGAATCATTCTTTCCCTGGTCACTTTCCTGTGCGTTCTCAGAAGCCGCCACTGTCCTAGGCGATCATTTGTGCTTGATGCTATGGAGAATTCACTGGAAATATCAGGCAAGGTTAATCCATAATGACTTCTGTAGGCTATATATGTAAATAAGATAGTACATATGAAACAAGTAATTAAATAAAATACTATATTATCAAGAGCAAACAAAATAAGTTCATTATGTATGTTTAGAAAAATACAACTTGACTAGTTCAAATATTTCATAATCGTTACTTTTTTCCTTATCAGGTTGCTTATGAAAAAAAAAAAAAAGTCTTATGACTTCCAGGCCTGGAGTTTATTCAAATTTTAGGTTAGATTGAAGGAAATTACAAATTAAAGTTTTGAAGAAAAATTACAAATTAAACTTTAACTTCTGGTTTTTAGAATGTTTATTATTAGTAGCCAATAATCTACATACATGCATAAAGCTTACGTTATTATTGATGACTTTCATACTGACCAATTCAAGTTCAGTTAATCAACTAAGGTTCATTTGGTTCCATATGACAGTGAACTAGCCAGGTGTTTTTCAAAAAGTTGTAGGATATTAGAGTATCCTATCGCCCCAAACCTTAGAAGAGCAGGACTCAGGACGTCTCTGGGGAACTCTGTCTCAGGAAGTATTACGGGATCTTTCTTTGGGATGTTACCAATCGAATGGTTTAGCTTTCCTGACTTCCAGTAGATGCCTGAAATTTATGTATGCCCAATAACCTTTATTCATACCCACTAACATGGTAAATTCAGAATATACGTAAGCTGCTGGGAGTTGTATTCTGGAGTTGTTACATCAAAAATTATCAATTTCTTGGCAGCTTCTCATTTTCTAGTAGACATGTACACCTTTAATGATCAAAAGACCGTGGCAGAGTTTCTTGATCTTTTCCCAACTGATGCCCTGTCTTAGGCTTCTAGAAGATTCACTGAGCATTCCAGATCTACGTTTTTTTTTTTTTTTGAGTTGTAGATACTGACCTATTTTTGAGGGGCTGGGATTGACCTTTCACTCAACACCCCCATGTGTTTATTACTTTCACCTGCATTCATGCCCTCAAGCCCCTCTACCGTGAATCAATACAGAAATATAGGCTAGAGTCCCTGTGGTTAAAGGCTGAAAAACTCGAAACAAGAATTGAATTCAATTCAACAAAGAATTGGTGTCTTATTGGCAACCAAGTGCTTCCCAAATTTAAATTCAGCTGTGTTTCTTGCTTATAATCTTTCCCTGGTTTCCACAACTGCATTTCAGAGTCCTTAATTAGAAGATAAGGAAGCTGTAACCAAATAGTCCTGTGTACATCAGTCAGCCCAAGACTGGCCTTTGTGATGGCAGTTGCAGTGAATCAGAATTTAGCTGTTTGTGCTTCCTGGACCAATTTTTTCCCTGTTAGCTTGCAACAATCTGGAATTGATAACTTTTTCCTATGGAAATTCTAAATTTCATCTTCACAGTTTCTCAAATTTACATGTGGTAACTCTGTATCATTAAGTTAATGAATTTAATGTGTAGTCTGATTGATGAATGTGTTGGATTAGGATACCAAGCAATGCCTCTCAGCACTAGGTACATAGACTAACACATATGAGAAGAACGACCCAAGTTCTGCCACCTGATTCATCACTGTTACTTCTTTATTTTATTTTATTTTTTTTTGAGACGGAGTTTCACTCTGTTGCCCAGGCTGGCGTGCAGTGGCGTGATCTCAGCTCACTGCAAACTCTGCCTCCTCGTTTCATGCCATTCTCCTGCCTCAGCCTCCAGAGTAGCTGGGACTGACTACAGGCACATGCCGCCACACCCGGCTAATTTTTTTTTTTTTTTTTTGAGACTGAGTCTCGCTCTGCCGCTCAAGCTGGAGTGATCTAGGCTCACTGCAAGCTCCGCCTCCCAGGTTCACGCCATTCTCCTGCCTCAGCCTCCCGAGTAGCTGGGACTACAGGCGCCGCCACCACGCCCGGCTAGTTTTTGTATTTTTAGTAGAGACGGGGTTTCACTGTGTAAGCCAGGGTTGTCTCAATCTCCTGATCTCGTGATCCGCCCGCCTCGGCCTCCCAAAGTGCTGGGATTACAGGCGTGAGCCACCGTGCTTGGCCTATTACTTCTTTATTACTCCCAGAATGGATCATGCAAACTTGTCTGTTAGTTACAATTTCCTGACTTTTGACTAATTAAAAGGAAAGTCTTGAATATAAGTAGCCTTATTTAAAAAAAAAAATTAAATTGTATTAGTCTCAAATGCATAAACTAGCCAAAGTTGACTATGGAAATTAAATATAGATGAGACTTAACAATCGTTAACATATAAAATCACTAGTTATAATGAAATTCATAAAAAATTAAGTACATATAACAAAAGGTACTTTCTTAAGAAGATAAATGTTGTGCCCTTCTTCTGGGTCTTATCATATGAATTTGGCTATGCTAACTACTCAGAGTAGAAGGCACATTTTAGCTCAACCTTTTTCAAGATATTATTAGTCCTGTATTAGTAGAGTACAGATTAATGTAGGGTTTCTGTTACTTTGTTTTCTGAGTTTTCATTTGTTAGTTGGTTCTTTAATTTTGAATAAACAAGACACTTTCCTTCACATATTTGAAGTCCGATGACCTCTAGTAATTGGAATAGATATGAACCAAAAATAAGCTTAGAAAATATCAAATTATTTTATTTATGTCTACTAATTGAATAGATATGAACCAAAAATAAGCTTAGAAAATATTAAATTATTTTATTACTCTATGCCTCTGAGCTGCTAAGCTTTACTCATAAGATAGCTCTAAAGCCATCTTTCATAGGCTATATGATTGTCTGAAGCTTGAAAAAAATGTTTTCCAACCCACAGCAGAATAAAGTAGCAAATCAGAAAGATGAAGGGCCATCCGAAAGTCCTTTTAGTATGAGACAGTACAGAGGAGATTTTAAAAAGCAAAACAAACAAAACAAAAATCTCATGCAAATACTGCAGGCGTATAGACTGATCCAGTTTATTGTAGCGCAGGGTTCTGTTATCCTCAGCACTGCTGACATTTGGGTTAGATAATTCTTATGGGGAAAAAGTTGACCTATGTGTTTTAGGATGTTTAGCAGCAATCTTGGCTTGTGCCTACTAGATGCTACTAGCACCCCCTCTCACTCCCACCTCACTTGTGACAAACAAAATTGTCTCCAGACTTTGCTAAAGGTCCCCTGGGCAGGGGCAAAATCAACCCCTATTGAGAACCACCACTGCAGCATTTAACAACTCTATAAACCTTCAGGATCCTTCAAAATATAATTGTGATATTCCTTAACATAACTATAAGTCATCAAAAGGTGTTATCTTGGCTGGTGTGGTGGCTCACCAGCACTTTGGTAATTCCAGCACTTTGGAAGGCCGAGGTGGATGGATCACCAGATGTCAGGAATTCGAGACCAGCCCGGGCAACATGGTGAAACCCTGTCTCTACTAAAAATACAAAAATTAGCAAGGCGTGGTGGCACACACCTGTAATCCCAGCTACTCGGGAGGCCAAGGCAGGAGAATTGCTTGAACATGGGAGGTGCAGGTTGCTGTGAGCCGAGATTGTGCCATTGCACTCCAGGCTTGGTGACAAAGATTGCCATCTTTAGCCCGCTCTCTTTAACATGATAGGTAAATAGGTGATGTATTTTTAGGAAGCTACTGATTGAAATTTTTTAAAAATTGTGTTGTTTATGTGGTAAATGTCAGTAATATCAGAAATTCAAGTACATAGAATCCTTTAGATTCTTGTGACACTGAACAAATAAATGATCAAATATGATTTTGCAAAATATTTGCCTTCTCAATTATGCAATGAAATATTATGGATCCTCTGGCATGACCCTTTCAACTGATACTAAAATTATCTTTCTCTTCCCAAGCACACATTATAGAACAGTAGGCAGAAACTGCCCTAGCACAATAGGAAGTATGAGGAAGTTGGCCCCGGATTCCATGTGTAGATTTGGACAGCCCAAACTGGATATGAATCAAGAGCTCACGAAGCAAAAGTTTCCCTAAAGATTGTTCTTGATCGTTTGGAATGCAAGTGGTGCCTTTCCTTTATTATTCTGAGTACATTTTCCAAGATAAAAGTCATGATACAAGTTCTGATCTTTGAGCTGTTCATCCTTGAGCATGAAGAAAAATGATTCTATTATCCAGCTTGTTCTTTCCTGGTATCTATTTAAAAAAACTGCCTGGTTACTTAACTCCAAATATGCACATAGGTCTTTCTTGTGCTGGCTGCATTATCTCTCAATAGGGACAAATAGCAACGTTGACAATTCCATTCACTGCAGTCTTATTTTGAAAGTCCCAAATTCAGAGAACTCGCAAACCTTACCAACTAAGTGTTGCCTTCAAGAAAACGCTCATTACCCTCATTTGGAAAGACAACCGTATGGGTGGATTGTCCAAAGCTAACTTAGTTTAAAGTTTGCTTACACAAAGGTATGTGCAACTTTGGAGTCTGACTTGCCACTTAAATTTAACTTTTTCCCTTTTCCACATTTTCACAATTATTCTTTGATCCCCAGTTTTGTAATTGTGCCTCTGTTTCCTTAACGTAATTGTAATTCTTTGTATTAAGTTATGGTTTCTGTGGCATACTTTTTGCTTATTAATTTTTCATCATATTTGTCTTCATAATCATCTACAATTTTTAAATTTCTAATTTGTATTGATTAGATTTTTTTGGTGTGCTTTTTATATTTTCATTGTTATTCATATTATTATATTGGTGAGGATGTTCTCTACAGTTTTTAACCCTTATCCTATTTTTCTTGCATTTATGTAAACATCTATTTTCTCATTTCCTTTGCGTGACTATTATCTTGTATTTTTCTATTGGTTTTTACATTTTTGTCTTTCATCGTGAAGTTAGGCATAAGAGGGAACAGCTGTGAAATCTATGCTCTGAGAACAGTTTCTGAATATTTTACGACTTCAATCCCCTAAAGCCCTACTCAAAAACTTCAGGTGTCAACAACTCCACTTACACAGGAGCCAGACAGACTGGTGAGGACTGGGATGAACCCAAGGGCTATGTGTCTCTATCACATGGTGGCTTCCATTTAATACCAGTAGATTGCTGCCATGTGGAAGGGTGGGCATAGCCTTGACAGATCATCCAAGTGTTTTTTTTAAGTGACAGAAATATGGTTATTATATGGAATGTCTCAATTTCTAAATAGTAGAAAATACTTTTTTAAAAATGTGAACACTAAGGCCGAACAGAATGCCAACACAGTGAGTGGTACGCAGGTACTTCTCAAAGCTATTACAGTGACCATGAAAGCCAGGTTATGTATGTTTTTCCCTTGCCAAGATATATAACCAATAGAATTATGAATTAAATCAGGAGGTTTTACTCACATCAAGTCATTCTTAGAGCCAGAAATCAGCAGTATTTGGCCTGCCTTCCTGTCCTGGGGCATGTCTCTCTCTAGCAACTATGATCTTAATGATCAGGATTATTCCCTTGAAGGAGTCTTCCTTCTTTCAGGAATAGACTTACTTTTTTATTGTTAGTTACTTGAATCCTGAATGTACTAAGTATTAGTGTGCTTCTCTTTGTGTCAAGAAATGTTCTTACTTCTTTACAGCTGTAAGTGTGGCTCTGTCATTGTTCTTTGTTATTTTGATTTTGCTGCAACCTATAGAACTCTTGTTAAATGTAAAGGAAATTTCTGGAGTTATCCCCACATTTCAGAAGCTCTGAAAGGTTAGCAAAATATATTAAGAATTTTAGAGAATATTGTATGAAGAGAATGTTACATAAACAGGAAGATGAAAATTGATGAACGAAGTCAAAAATAGGTAAGCCATTACTGTCTTTGGAGAAAATATTGTAAGCCTGCTCACAAGATACCATGGTAGGTGGACAGGCAGAAAAATGAAAAAACATAGGTAAATGAAAGGCAGGATGGAATGATCTGAAGTGGATTTTAGAAAGTGATTGTTCCTAGATTGAGTTGCAAATTTATTCAGAAAGTTTGAAGATAATTATAAAATCACAAAGAAATTGGTAACCCTAAAGTAGATTCCTAGTTCCTGAATACTTTTGTTTTAGATCCAGCACTGTTCTAGGAACAGTTGAGGACAAATTGAAAGTAAATGGATGGTTTTTTTGAATAGTTTGATTTATATATATCATTCAATACTCAAAACAACCCTGTGAAGTGATCAGGAGAATTATCATCCCCAAGGAAACTGAGACCAAGTAGAGTACATCATGTTTTCTAAGACACACAGTTAGTTTTCAGATGGGAAGAATATAACTGTGGGCCCTTTCATTCCTACTCTTTTATGCCATCCTGCCATATCAGCATTGGTAACTGGCATAGTCATATCAATCACAAAACGTGGTGGGGAATCCCTTACTCTTTGTGAGTATATGTGTAGAGACATTAGATAAGTTTCTCAGTAACTGATGGTGGATCTTTCACTTCGTTGTGGAGTTAATCTTTAATACTGGTTAGAACAAAGAAGCAGCTAATGGTAAACCTCTAGCCTATACTTCCTTTTGATTGTATAGTATTTTCAGTTGGTTGAACCATATGCTTAAGACCTTTTCTCCCTAGGGTTGAGTTGGTGATTGAGCTTAGCAAAATTTAAACCCTTCATATTAGATAGGTGAGAAGTAAGAAAATCAGTCACAAAGCAGTCCTGGGGGATTTGCTTGTTTCATCCATCTGCAGAGTTTCCACTGATTATTATAAACATGTGACTTGAAAACAGGAAAGAGACTCTTGTTACTGAAGTTTAAAAATAAAATAATTCAAATTTTCATCACTTTATATTGGTTACTTGAGAATACAGTTAAGTGCTTTTAGAAGATATACTGTAAACATAAGAACACAGGAAAGTTAAAGGCAAAAAGATAAAAAATGTATATACTTGGCAAATATTTACCAAAAGAAAACTGGTATAGCTATATTTTTTCCACTTTGACCTGGGTATACAACCTTTATTAGTGTAAAGTTTTTTTCTAAATAATCACCTCATATTTGTGGTTCAAATCAGTTATAGATAATTTGAGGCCATATTTCTTTATCATACGAACTATTATTGAGCCATGTTTTCAACATGCAGTACTTAAAAATTTGACTTTTTAATTTTTATTGAGCTATATTTTACATACAGTTAATTGCACACTACAGCCTAAGTTTTGATACATATACACACACTTGTGAAAACCATACCTCAGTCATGGTAGAGAATATTCCCATCACTTTTATGCCACTTTCCAGGGGGTCCTCCCCTCCTCTACCCCCAAAGCAAGCCACTGTTCTGCTTTCTATCATGCTAGTATTATCTGCTCTTGAACTTTCTATAAATGGTATTATATAGTATGTACTCTTTACACCTGACTTCTTTGATTTAAAATGATGTATTTCAGAGTCATCCATGCTGCTGCATGTATCCGTCGTGGTTCATCCCTTTGTATTGCTGAGTAGTATTCCACTGTATGATTACACCAGAGTTTTAAAAATCTATTTATCTGTTGATAAACATTTGGGTTGCTTTTACTTTGGGGTAATTATGAATAAAAGTCTGCAAATTATGACCAATCATGAACAAGTAAAAATAAAATAAAATAAAATAATTCTGGTGTGGCCATTTTAACTGAAATTTGAAGAGCAAGAGCAACTCCTCTGAATAATGACTCTCTTCATCTACTGGTCCATCTCAAAGTAAGAGCTTCAACCTGAAGTAACAAAGGTCAAAGCTGCCTTTCTGTGCACTTTGTTGGTTCTCTTATTTCTCTTAATCCCATGGAAGCCTGTGATTTAGGTATATGGAAAAGCTCCTGATTTCAATTCTGCAAAAATAGGGAACGCAAAATGAGGACCAAGTTTTTTACTAGTCAGGTTTTGTTATTCAGCTGTTCTCTCAATTTTCACTGCCATTTTTTAGATTTATCTTGTCAAGAAGCAGGGAAGAATAAGAAGTCAATATCATGACTATGTGCTTTTGCTATTGATGTGATATTTATTTATATTTATATGGAAGGAAATTTATATTACCAGGAAACCTCTGAAAATTGCAAAATTTGAGCTTTGTGTCAGGGCATGGTTCTTACCTTTTGCAGTGATCTAAGAGGATGTGTTACTCCTGGGATGGTGTTGGCTTTCTTTTTTCTTTTGTTTTTATCGTCTTCTAGTTTGAACCCTGATCTTAAGTGTGAAGGTTCAGCCTGACAGTTTGTCCATTTTCTTTCATTCCAACCTCTTCTCTCTCTCCTTCCTCCGAGTCCCTCTGTCTCTCTCCAGCGGGTTGCACTTTTCCTGGGAGTAAACAGTAGATGTTACATATATTAACACCGAGCTGGGGTACAATGCGCCTGGGTGTACTCTCTGTGCAATTCCCTGGCAGTCATAAATTAATTAAAAGTAGACAGGAACCACAGAAAAAGAAAGTTCTCCCTTTTTCTCCCCCTCCCCCCTCCTTTTTTTTCTTTTTCTACCGGTAAATAGCTAGTTCCTTTGTTCCTGGCTGCACTATTTCATTTCTGCCATCATTGTCCTCATTGTTCTCAGAAACAGGAGGGGTCTGGGCCAGGAGCAGCAAGGTCTCAGCTAATGACGGGAAGTCTTTAAAGTTTGCGCTGCATTTCATCTTCTCTGTGGGAGTTTTAGGACGTATCCAGTGTTTGATCCCCACCGTGCAACTTTGCTTCTAGTTAATTAACAGATCCCCCATTACACACTCTCATCTAGAAGCACATGGGAGGCCTATTGGGAGGTAATTCAAGGCCAATCTGAGTGATGGCAGGAATTAGAGAAATCAGTTGTTTTAGGGCTAATGTTCAGGAAATAAAGATGTCCCATTTTAGGGATCTCATTTGAAATTTTTGATCATTTCTCTTTTCTATTAAAAAACAAGATAGGGGAACTGTTTTGCCCACATAACCTTATGATGACCATTGAGGGCAGTTTGAACTTAGAACTCTTTATAACTGCCTGGAATAAAAATAAAAAGGAAAAAGAAAGACAATATTATCAGATGTAGCAATATTAACAAGAATTTTGTTCTCCCTTTTATTGCTAGCGGTCTTTTTCCTGCCCAGCCTATTAGCCGGGTCACAACCATCCACAGCAACTTTTTCAGGGCACACAAGGCGGAATAGCTGGCAGGGACATGTCAGTAGCGGCTCATTTTACAGCCAAGACTGAATTATATACTTTGTTCTTGTGTTGTTACTTTTGTTCCAAGGGTGTCAAAGTGATTTACAAATAATAAATGACATGGCTCAATATCAGGATCCCTTCCTCTTCTAGTCTCTTTCCAGATGAACATTGCAAAACAAAGCACATTTACCCAAAGTTAGAAGTTAGCATATGAGTACCAAGAAAGCAGCCTCTGCTTTTCCTGACCATGGGTAGCCCAGGTTTTGATGGCCTTTGAAAAGGGAATGCCTTGTTTCTTTTTTTTTTCTTATGCTTCTACAGTTTCCCCAGCCCTATGAGCAATGACCCCCTTTATCTAATGAATTAGGAGCTACTCCTGCCTTGCAATTCTCAGTTCGACACTTGGCAATGAGAATCAAACCGGGGCTATTTAGTGCAGCAGTAAATGGCCCGCCACATTAGCCCCCTGGCATGCTAAGCTATTAGGTTGTTTTACTGTTGTTAAAGTTACATTTGTTAGGTGGAGTTGCTGCCCTTCCACACAAACTCAGCAGTGCCTGATGCTGGTGGAGGCAGCACGTGTACAAAACGTGTGCCATCCACAACCCAGGCGGTTAGGCGGTGTGGCTGCACTGCAGATAAGGAGCGTTCTCCTGTCTGCAAAAGTGGGAACATGGATTGCTGTCATTTTTAAAACGGGAGATTGGGGTAGGGGGAGAACCACTGGACGATCATGGGTCTTGCACTTTGTTGTGACTAAACTAATTATATGGGCTCGATTAACCATTCATTTATAGCAGTTCTTAAGTTAACCACTAATTGTCAGAATGCCATGGAGAAGGAAGGCCAAGGGTGAGGGGCACCAAATAAGCTGGTGTGGTCTTCTGCAGCAGGCCAGCAGCCAGTGCTGCACGCACACTGGAAGCTGGGCAGAATCCCGAGGAGCTGAAAGATTAGCATGGAAATGAAGGAGAAATATTCAGGGTGCTTCAATGGTATGTATGTGGGGTGTGTGCATGCATGCATGTGTGAGAGAGACAGACACACACACGCACACACACAGAGAATATTTCTGCAAAGAAAGGAAGACGCCAGTACTATATAGCTCCATGCAGCCAGCTTGCAGGGTTGAGTTGGCATTTGGTAACTTGGTAGCGGCTGCCAGTGTGTGTGTGGTGGGAGAAGAGGGAATAGACAACAAGAAAAACACATAGAGCTTAAAAAAAGATGTAAAATGATTCACTTCATGCCATATGGACAAAAATGTTGTCACAAAAATAAGGCCAAAAAATAGTGCCAGGTTAGACTTTTAGTTCAAAAACATATGTATAATCATCCCCATGAACATGAATTTTAATTAGTATTTTGATAGAGAGAAACCAGATATTTTTTTAACCTGCTCTGTTCTTGTTTTCTGTTCCTCTCCCAGTTTTAGCCTCCATTAAACATTCATATACTGTATGTTTTGTGTCTGTATGAGGAAAATGCTTTATCCCTGGATTGGTGGGAATGCAAACATCTTGGTTTTCTGTGGCATACAAAATATCTTCCCAGTGGAGCTCGAAAGCAGAAGCTTATCACAGGGAAATCTAGAGCTCTCTCTGAGACCCGGGCACACCAGGGAGGAAGGAAGCCATATGCCTTTCTCTTTGTCAGTGGAGACATCTGCACCCATTCGGTTCCCCAGATCCACTCTTCACACCCATCCACATCTCATCTCTCTGGGATGCCTTTTAAACATGAAATAAGTTTTGTATGTATGCATATTATTATGTGACAGGGCAGTTTTGGGGAAAATGGATGATCGTGACTACAGAGACTTTAAAAAATGGAACATGTAACTTCTTAATAAACTTTATGCTTTCATTTTACTTTTAGTTGCACAATACCTATTTCTTAAAAAGGATTTGAAGTGACAGTACTCATTGAGAGGTGCTGTGCTGAATCATCTGCCCTTAGCAAAGCTTTTCCCACTTTAAATGAGGTGCTTCGATTAGTGCACTGTATGTGATAATTAGATGATGAGACAGCAAAATGCTGATATTAGCAATGATTTTGCTGCTTAGGAGGCCATTCACACCCAGGTTCCCTCACTGCCCCCCACCAAAAGAATGCAGGTGAATCAGGTATTTGTATTATAAATGACACAAGTGAATTTTAAAACCTGGTATTAACAGTCAGTCAAATCCTGGTGCAGTAGCGTTAACCTATTTCATATTCTTTATTAGAACCTCTGAGCTTTCGTCTGACCGTTAGTGATATTTCAGTTCATTTCAAGGGTAAAGGGAAAATCAACAATGTACTTAGAAAAGCTAAATTTCACCTCCCATGTAGAGTCTCTTAGAGATTTCTCAGACTTTTGTTTTTGGCAAACGTGAACACAGACATTCTTCATTTCTCCCCTCTTCCCTTCCTGGGGAAGCTCTGGTCCCTTCAGTTAGAATAATATGTCCCCCAGGCACTTGTTGAGGACATCCTCTTGGTGCTGGCAGGTTTTTCTGGGCTTGCTGTCTGACCTCTACTGTTTCCTCAAAGCATTAGTCATCATTCCTGTACGGTTTACAACAACAGAATGAATGTGTTACTTGGACACACAGCAGCCTCAAGCCACAAACCAGGATGCACCCCGTCCATTACATAGGAACTGCAGGAAAGATGGTCTTCACCTCATCTCCAGGCTGCCTCATTTTCCGAAGAGTAGGAAAAAGCTATTGCTAAACACATATGCCTGCCTTCAGAACTCTAAATCAGGCTTATATTTGCTGAAAGCTGTCCCCAAGCTCTTGTGTCAGACTGCTGTTGGATCCAGTATATTCATTCATTCATTCATTCATTCAATCACTATTTTGAAACCCCTAATATGAGTTCTAAATTTAAAGAAGGTTAAGAGTTGTTTCTTGCTATGAAAGTATTTGTACAGGCCGGCGTGGTGGTTCACACCTGTAATCCCAGCACTTTGGGAGGCCAAGGCGGGTGAATCAGCTGAGGTCAGCAGTTCGAGACCAGCCTGGCCAACATGATGAAACCCCAACTCTACTAAAAATACAAAAATTAGCTGGGCATGGTGGCAGGTGCCTGTAATCCCAGCTATTCCAGAGGTTGAGGCAGGAGAATTGCTTGAACCCGGGAGAAAGAGGTTGCGGTGAGCCGAGATCACGCCATTGCACTCCAGCCTGGGGGATAGAGTGATACTCTATCTCAAAATAAGTAAATAAATAAATACAAGAAAATAATGAGGAAGATCTCTATGCACTATTATGGAGACATTTCCAAGAAAGATTGTTAGGTGGAAATTTTAAAGGAAACTTCAAAGAGTATATATGGAATGCCATCTTTTGCATAAGAAAGAAGGGCACATGAGACTAAATACATACGTTTGCTTATTTCGGCAAAAATACAGGAAGTATAAGCCTTAAGAAAATAATAATGTATAATGTGTGGGCGGAATGAATAAAACGGATGAGGATGGAAGTGAGTCCAGAGTTACATAGTTTTTTGAACCATGCAAATATTACCTATGTTTTAAAAGTAAATTTTGATCGAAGATGAGAACATACCTGAGATGTTAGATATTAACTTGGATGGAAAGCCAAATGGTAATCATTGTTGATGGTACTTCAAGCCAATACTCTCCTGAAGAACAAAGTGAAAGTGGAAGCACTTAAGAGATTGATTCCTGGCCGGGCGCGGTGGCTCAAGCCTGTAATCCCAGCACTTTGGGAGGCCGAGACGGGCGGATCACGAAGTCAGGGGATCGAGACCATCCTGGCTAACCCGGTGAAACCCCGTCTCTACTAAAAATACAAAAAACTAGCCGGGCGAGGTGGTGGGCGCCTGTAGTCCCAACTACTCGGGAGGCTGAGGCAGGAGAATGGCGTGAACCCGGGAGGCGGAGCTTGCAGTGAGCTGAGATCTGGCCACTGCACTCCAGCCTGGGCGGCAGAGCGAGACTCCGTCTCAAAAAAAAAAAAAAAAAAAAAAAAAAAAAAAGAGATTGATTCCTACTGACTTGTACATGTTACTGGTACTATCCCACTATGTTTAATCCTAAAACTTTACGTTTCTTTGATTCCCGCAACTAACAAGAATTCCTTCCCCCTTTCTCCTACCACCCCTTTTGACAAGAGAGGAGAATAAATGAAACTATTAATCATTTTTTCTACTTTTCTACAATTATAATTTGAGTCAGTGATGTAATTTCTTATATATGCTGGGAAGAGGGGATATAGAATCTGTACAAATTATTTTCCAGTTTATAAGTCATTACAGTCATTAAAAATATAACACCATCATAGGAAATATTACTTGCTTCCTAATGAACCATATTGTCGTTCCCCTTTAATTTTTATTTACCACATCAACAATGACAGTGATGTACAGTTTTCTACTAATGTGTAACCAACTCTCCTGAGTGTGTAACATGTGCTTTTGGAGTTAACTATTTTGGAGACAAGATATTAGCCATTGTTAAAATTATTTTAAGAAAGTGAAATATAACTCTAAGTGGGTAAAAATCCTCTGATAATTGTTAATTTACTCAACTAATGGCTTTTCCTGCAGCCCAAAAGTTTTAAAGTTTCAAAGCTTTTTCCAATTTTCTGCCCTAAATGACTTTATTTGTTGGGTTGTTATAGTGCCTTTATAAAACAAAGATGTGGCTGTGTGTACCACTGAAAAATTGGCTTGTATTGGACCTCCTTTAAGCACTGAGCTTTTAAAATAATTACTGGTAGGCAAGCTGATTTTGGTGATGGGTTAGGTATAACTAGAGATTCATGTTCTCAAATTTTGGTCCTGATGTTCTCTTCCACCTAAGTGAAGGAAAGAAAGCAGGGGGTATGTTCGTGTCACAATGAGGTTTATACTTTTTATCTGGGTAGAATATGTGTTCGATATAACCAAAATGTATGGATACCTACTATGTATCCAGCGCTTGAGTAATTTCTTTTATCCAATGACCTTATAATTAAATAAGCAAAATTTCACCCAGGGCAGGCAGTCTGAGAATTCAACACACTAAATAGAAAAAAGCTAGAAGATGGGAGAATGCTGTGTAAAGAGAGAGTGGCACCCTGTGTGTTTCTAAAGAGAATGGAAGGAATTTATTCAGCCTAAGTAGCCTCTGTGCGGGTAAGGTTTTAGTTATGAGATAAGTCAATGATCACAATATTAAATAAGTCATACCATTGCACTTATCAGTGCTCGTGCAGTGACATAGTGAAAAAAATAATGAAATAGAAGCATCAGTTCCCTATATCAAAAGCTATGAGATACAAGTGCTCCCAGCCAAAGAAGGCACGATCTGGAATTTTTTAAAAATGTGGATATATAGAATAAATATGCAACCCTCCTGATAATGTTGGCTGATGAAGTGAAATTCACCAACTGTAATTCTGGCACAGAGAGACACACATAGTGCCTGCATACACACACACACACGCACGCACACACATACATCCTCAGAATATTCTTAATCATTTGCTATCTTATTTACATTTCCTTTGCTAGAGTAAATTCTATCATTTGAACTTTTAAAAAATATATTTTGATATTACTTAAGCGAAAGTAAGGAATAATGTGATTGGCTTTCAAATAGCTTATTACCATTCAAATACTCTCTAGATAATTTATATTTTAAAAGGCAAAAAGAAAAAAAAAAAAAAAAAAGAAACCTGTGTCAGCTTCCGAAACATTCTAAATGGAGACTTAGCTCTAAGTAATCAAAATTGCTTTAGTTGTGCAGAGCAGCATTAAAAGCCTTGTCCACTAATTGAGTGAAGCGGCACAACTGAAGCAGCCTTGTCCCTCATTAGATGATCTTGCAGGCACTGTTTGTCATCCTGGGTTGCCGGGCTCAATCTAACAGTACTGCTGGCTCAAATTAATGGTAATTCGTTATGACACACTATGTCCTTCCAGTGAAACAACAATGCGAAGCCAGTGGGGCATCTGTCTACCACTGCTGCTTCTTGATCTCATTCCTTTCCACTTTAGTTCAAGTGACCACCTTTGCATAACGCTTGTAAGTTCTTTAGCTAACTGGTGATTGGAGATGCCACCTGCCTGAAGAATTGCATCCAGTTCTCTTCCACTACTGTCACAGAAAAAGCATCTCTAACAATAGGTCGAGTCAGTCTGAAATGTGATTACATTTTCTAAAGGAAGCAAAACTCATTCGTGCGTGTATGTTTTTTGTTTTTGTTGTTGTTGTTGTTTTGAGATAGGGCCTCGCAGATAGGGTCTCGCTCTATTGCCTGGGCTAGAATGCAGTGGTGCGATCATAGCTCACTGCAGCCTCGACCTCCTGGGCTCAAATGATCCTCCCACCTCAGCCTCCAGAGTAGCTGAGACTACAGGCACATACCAACATGCCTGGCTAATTTTAAAATTTTTCAGTATAAACGTGGCCTTGCTGCATTGCTCAGACTGGTCTCAAAGTGCTGGCATCAAGCAATCCTCCCACCTTGGCCTCACAAAGTGCTGGGATTACAGGTGTGAGCCACTGTGCCAGGCCTGGGACTTCTTTTGGAATGTAAATACCTCACTTGTATCTACTCATGGGGGATATTAATAAGAAATCTTGAGATACAGTGTTCATGAATGTGATGTAAATCCAAAGATAATGAATATTTTCTGACTCTTTGACTTTGTTTATTCAATACCTTTTGGAGGGAACTTTGTGTTTATATGACGAGCATTGCTGTTCAAAATGCTGCTTTTCTAGTCTTAAGAGCAGGCAGAATGCTGGAAAATGTTCTAACAGTGATGCAATCAGCCGCTTCCTCCTAGCAACTCTAAATAGTATGTTTGTATCAATCAGTTTATTGTATTCATTCAAATAATTTCGTCTGTCTGAAAGGATGACTCAACTCTACACATGAAGAAACATCTAAGTAGTATCTGGACATAGCTTTTCGTCTGAAATCCTCAAATTACCCATGAATAGAGAAAAGGTCACATATATTGACCAGTTGACTCTGCAGTATTGAAAGTGGTGATGCTTAGTCAGTATGGGGTGCCGGACAGTTGTATCACCCACTGTTTTCCCAGGGTTCAGCCTTAGTCTCACTGTAGGGTGTCTATTCCAAGCAATATGGGCACAGTGTGATGTTAACATTAAAAGCCTGCCTACCACCATACCATGTATTGTTTGAAATACCACAATTAGATTCAATCCTTTGGGCTATATTTTAAAAAAATGTTTCTTAGCATAATCTAATTGCTTGGAAGAGCTAATATATTACAACTTGTTCTCAGTAATCATTTATTCACTCATTTATTTAATGTTTATTTCTATTAATCCTATCCCCTCCCAAAACATGCTCTAACAAAATCCTTCAGTTCAGAACTAGTTCCCATTTCCTCATTTCGCAAAATTCTTGGATGAAACCTAGATATATCTGCTTTTACGTGGTAGTTTGTAACGTGCCTTGATGAACGTCTACTTTTTCCATTAAATCTGCTCCACCCACATTCAGTCTTCACAATTTCAGCGAATAGTAATTCCATCCTTCTGTTTGTTCATTTTAAGCATGTGGGAGTCATCTATGACTCCTAGCTTTCACTCATACCCCTGTCCAGTCCATTGGCAAAACCTCTCTGCAGAAAAAAAAATTCCACATTCACCACTGCTACTCTGGCCCAAGATAATATAAACCGTTGCCTGGAATATGATTAAAATAGACTCTACCTACTTTAAGCCTATTCTTAACCTAGCCCTGGAAATAAATAGGGACATTTTTGGTGGTCAAAAGACCGGGGCATTACTACTGGCATTTCATGGGTCCAGTTTAGAGACACTAAGTGGACTGCCATGTGCCTAGTGGGGGGGACAAAGAGGAGCTGTCCACTCAAAATGCCATTAACAACCTCATTGAGAAATATTGAACCAATTAAAACCTAAGTCACCTGATTTTTCCACTTATGCTCAAACCTCCATCTTGGCTTTTAATTTTTCTAAGAACAAAAGCCAGTATCCTAACTATGGCCTTGTAGGCCTTACACAACCCTTGCCTTCTCCCTCACTTATCTGACGTCACTTCCTATTACTCTCGCATTCACTCACTCCATTGCAGCCATTCTGAAAATACAGTATGCCATCATGCTATTTACTCTGTATGAAAAGTTATTTCCCCAGTTTCCACATCCCTCACCTCCTTACTCATATATCTTCCTTTCTAGTCACCCTGCTTAAAATTGCAGATCCTGCTCTCAGATTCTTACCTAAAAATTGTTTTTGTCTCCAAAGCACTTATTGCTATTTAATACATTGTGTTGTATTCTTGTCTTTCTTTACTCACCAGACTGTAAGCTGCATGAGAGATTTTTGTCCGTTTTGTTCCCTGCTGTGATTACATTGCTTAGAATAGAATCTGGCATGTAGTAGGTGCTCAGTGGGCAGTTTTTGAGTGAATAAATGTAAACTTATAACAATCTTAGGTAGTATTGCATTAAGAAATGGAGATTTAAAAGCTGACAGAGGCTAGTAGATTTGTAAAGAGACACTTAACTACTAAAAAGAATTTACACATGTTCTCATGAATATATTTATTCATCTACTAAGTATTTTTTAAACTCTTATTTGAAGTCAGGCTCTGTTTTAAGTGTTGGAGGTAAACCAATGAACAAAATAGACATGGTTATAAAACAAATTAATTTTAGAGATGGCAAGTGCTATATAGGAAAGAAAGGAAAAGAAGAAGGAGGAGTGATGGATGGGGTGGAGGAGGCCTTCATGTCTTGTATTTTTTTTCACTGTAACTTGACTTGTTCATTTCCATATTAGTAACAATTACTTTATTTAATGCATTACCAAACACTTGAAAATAAAATGAGGAATTGATACACAGGCATATTTTGAAGAGGTTATGTGATATATTGGGAAGAAAATGGATTTTGACATCAGGCCATCCTGAATTAAAATCTCAGCTCTGTCACATGTGATCAGGGACAACTAAGTCCAACCCAATATCCTCATTTGTTAAGTGGAATTAACCATAGGCACTTCATGGGGTAGTTGTGAAATCAAAAACCAGTATAGATAAGGTGTCTAACATGAAACACAATAAGTCAATACATGTTTTCTTCAGACTTTTGGCTACTACATAGGAAGTGGAGTAAAATGTGATATAAATACAAAGATAATGATAGTTTTCTGACTCTATGAGTTTGGTTATTCAATACTGTTTGGAGGAGACTTCATGTTTATATGGTGAGCACTGCTGTTCAAAATGTTGCTTTCCTATTCTTAAGAGCAGGCAAAATGCTAGAAAAAGTTCTAGCAGGGATGCAATTAGATGCTTCCAACTGGGGTGCCCCAGTAGAGATCTGTGTGCTCTGGTGGAAGACTGGGTATGAGGGACTAGGTGCCAACTTAGAATCTTTGGAAAACTTTTTTTTTTCTTTTGCTCCATTAAAATAACATATAACCTATGTATGTTTTGTCACTTTATTTAATAGCCCTTTTATTATTGAGAAAGTTATAAAATTTCTTGGAGAAATATTTAGAAAATATAGTTTAGTAAAAGAAAAAAGTAAAAAATTTCTGTAATTCTGAATTAGCACTGTAATATTGTGCATTTATACTTTGAATCATTTTTATATTATGTATGAATGTGAGTGTATCATTGGTTATATAAAGTACAAATCCTCTGATTATTTCCCATAGTTAATACTTTGGAACATTAATGTTTTGGAAGAAAATTAGTGTTACTTGATAATTATTTATCTCAGTGGTTAACAATATAAATGCTATATCTACTTGATGATAATGATGATACTATATTCTATATCTAGTATAAATCATCTCACTTATTTTATCACTGGGAATTTCTGCCTTGTAATTTTTCACGTTATTTAATTATACACATTGTATCTGCTGTTACCTCCTAAGACACAGAATTCTTGTCTGATTAACCTACTTAACTTTCAAATAGGCAGGAAAAAAGATATTAACATTAATTATCGAGTTTTGGAAGCACATTAGTTCAATTAATCATCACTTTAAAGATGAGGAAACTAAGGCTCAGAAAGGTTTTACCACCTATAATAAGTTGAGACCTGAACTCAAGCTTATATCTGTGTGATCCCAAAGTACATGTTATTTTTCTCTTTCCATTCTGCCTTATCTTACATGCAATATCTTATAATAAGTGCTTAAGAACTTTTTGTTGAGTAAATGAACAGATGAATGGTTGGATGGTTTCTGTTCAACAAATCCCCAATTTAACTCAAAGCAATGTGTATGCACACTTTAGAGAAGGGATTGGAGTCTTATTTAAATTTCAGTAGCAGAAAATACACTTGAATAGTAAAATACGTATTAACTAAACAGAGAGGTTAGACACTTAGGTGGTATAACTGGAATTGAGGATGTTTAATCATATAACTCTTATGATCATGAAATTGGATAAATGTGAGTCCCTTAGGATATGTAGCCTCTTGAGTATTTCATTAAATGCATTCATATTAAAATTAAAGGTTACATAGATAGAAGTAGGGAACTTCAATTTTATGTTGCTGAAATGTGATGTTTTTAGAAGTTTTAATTATTATGGAGACAAAGTAGTTGCATATGTTTTTAAGGTGCATGTGATATGTTTATTTGAGCACACAATGTGTAATGATCACATCAGGGTCATTGGGATACCCATCATCTCAAGCAATTATCATTTCTTTGTGTTAGGAACATTTCAATTCCACTTCTTTAGTTATCATGAAATATTTAATAAATTATTGTGAGCTGTAGTCACCCTATTGTGCTACCAAACACTAGATCTTATTCTAACTGTATTTTTGAACCCTATTAATCATCCCCTTCTTATTCCCCCTTTCAAAATGTGATGTTTTTAAAGCAGACGTTTTCTCATGTATTTATCTATTTTGGATTAGCAGCTAAAATTTTCTTTTCTAGCAGTCATTCTCAAATATATAATTCTAAAATCTCTTTGGTTTTACAAAATTCTAAAATGTCCATGATTTCCAGCTATTAACAAATTGTATTCTAAATGTTGCCATACTTTATGTTAAAAATATTTTTACAGTCTAAGTCTTGATAAAGAGACAGTAATACTTGGATTGTATTACAACACTTGAGTACTGTTGAAAAACTAATCTCTGAAGACTAATTTAAAAGTAGAACATCTTCCTATTACGCATTTTATTATTAGTTTTTAGCCATGGTATGCCATTAATGTTATGTATCAGGGAGTAATCTACATTTATTTTGTATTATCTTAACACTGTTAGATTTTTCAAGGTAGATGTGCATACTTTTTTAAAAAAGATAATGAGACTAAGTTAATGTGTTTTTGTTTTATGGTACATAATTTTTAGAAGAGTGGTTTGTTAGGTTATAATTTATGTACCACACAATTCATTCTTTCAAAATGTTCATGTCAGTGTTTTTTAGAGACTTCATGGATTATTCAGTATCACCACTACCCAATTTTAGAATATTTCCATGTGACAACAAGAGGCTTTGCACTCATTTTCACTCTGCATTACTCCTCAAGTGTTCCCCCATAACTCTGGGTAACCATTGATCTGCGCTCTGTCTCTATAGATTTGCCTATTCTGGACGTTTCTTATACTTAGAATTATACAATATATGGTCTTTTGTTACTGACTTCTTTCACTTGATAAAATGTTTTTAAGATTCATCCGTGCTGTAATAATTACATTCCTTTTTAAGGCCGAATAGTATTTCATTGTAATGGATGTACCAAATTTTGTTTATTCATTTGTCAGCTAGTTAAAAAACATTTAGATTATTGGTACCTTTTAACCATTATAAATAATGCTGCTATGAACATATGTATACACATTTTTGTGTGGACATAGGTTTTTATTTATCTTGGGTATACACTTAGTAGTAGAATGACTAGGTCAATTTGGTAACTCAATTTGTGAACTTCTAGGAACTGCAAACTACTTTCCATAGCAGCTGCAGCATTTCATATTTCCACCAGCAATCTACTAGCATTCCCACATCTCTATAGCCTCACCAGCACTTGTAATTATCTATCTTGTTTTTATAGCCATCCTAGTGGATATATAGTGGCATGTCATTGTGGCTTTGGTTTACATTTCTCTAATGACTAATGATATTGAGCATCTTCTTTGTACGTCTTCTCTAGTGAAATGTCTATCAGATCTTTTGCTCATTTTTTAATTAGTTATTTGACTTTTTATTATAGAGTTCTAAGAGTTCTTTATACATTCTGGATGTAAGTCAGTTCCTGGTCAATGTATCATTTGCAAATATTTTATCCCATTCTGTAGGTTGTCTTTTCACTTTCTTGGTAGTGTCCTTAGAAGCACAAATGTTTTTATTTTTAATGTCCAATTTATCCGTTTATTGCTTTTGTTGCTTGGCATATCTATTGTTATTGTGTCTGACAACCCATTGCCAAACCCAAGGTCATAAATATTTACATTTTCTTCTAAGAGTTTTATAGTTTAGTTTCTACATGTAGGTATATGTCATCCATTTTGAGTAAATTCTTACTTATATATGAGATAAGGATCCAGTTTAATTCTTTTGCATGTGGATATTTTGTTATCCCAGAATAATTTGTTGAAGACTGTATTACATTCTAACACTAATTCTCTTACATCAGCTGGGTGTCCTTTAGTTCAATTCAATCTGACGCTAACTATTCACAGTTAACATCTGATCCCACAAATTCAAGGACAAGGTCCTCAACAAGACTGTCCTTACTTCAAAGACCAACTGCAAGTGGGGTCCCCACGCTACCCTTATTTCTGCTTGGAAGAATTGGCTACAAAATTGGGAGTTCCTAAGAACCCCTTTAAGGTTTGATAGTTCACTAGAACAACTTACCTATCTCACAAAAAGTGCTATACTTACAATTGCCATTTTATTATAAAGGATTTAAATGAAGCTGGATAAAGGAGTACACAGGATATGTCTGGAATAATCTGGAGCACAAGTTTCTGTCTTCATAGAGTTGGTTGCAATACCCTCCTGGTACATCAATATGTTCACTATCCTGGAAGCAATTCAAGCCTCATGTTCATAGTTTTTTTGTTTTTTAAGATGGAGTCTTGCTCTGTTGCCCAGGCTGGAGTGCAGTGGTGTGATCTCGGCTCACTGCAACCTCTGCTGCCCAGATTAGAGTGATTCTCCTGCCTCAGCCTCCCGAGTAGCTGGGATTATAGGCGTGCACCACCATGCCCAGCTAATTTTTGTATTTTTGGTAGAGATGGAGTTTTGCCATGTTGGCCAGGCTGGTCTTAAACTCCTGAACATCAAGGCATCTGCCCTCCTTCTTGGTCTCCCAAAGTGCTGGGATTACAGGCATGAGCAACTGCACCCGACCTTGTGTTCACAGTTTTTGTTCAAGGTATTTATTACATAAGCATGTCATTGGCCATGTGACTAAACTTAATCTTCAGATCTTCTTCTTTCCCCAGAGGTAGGAGAGGACTGGGAATGCCTCTAATTACATGAGATTTGTTCTTTTTCTGCCAGCCTTCCCCATCCTGTAGGCTACCTGTGGCAACAACCCTGCGCCACTTCATTAGCACAACAAAGGCACATCTATCACTCAGGGAATTTCAAGAATTTCTGAAACTCTGTGCCAGGAACCAGGGACAAAGACCAGATTTTAAAAAATATATTAATACTTATATGACAACTATTCTTCCTTCCATTGACTTATCTGGGCAACGTTATCAAAAATCAACTAGTTACAAATGTGTGAGTTTATTTCTGTACTCTCAATTCTGTGCCATTAGATCTGTATGTGTATCCTTATACCAGGACCACAATGTCTTGATTACTGTAGCTGTCATACATTTTGAAGTTGGGAAGGATGCATCCCCTAACTTTCTCTTCTTTTTTTTCAGGATCGATTTAGCTATTTTGGACTTTTTGTATGTCCATATGAATTTTAGGATCAGCTTGACAGTTTCTGTAAAAAAGCCAACTGGGATTTTGATAAGAATTATGTTCAATCTGTAGATTAATTGGGGGAGTATTATCATTTTAAGAATATTAAGTTTTCTCATCCATGAATGTGGGTTGTCTTTTCATTTTTTAGATATTCTTTAATTTTTTTCAGTGATGTTTTTAGTTTGTGATTCACAAGCTTTACGCTTCTAATGTTAAATTTATACCTAAGTATTTTGTTCTTTCCATGCTGTTGTAAATGGAATTGTTTCCTTGATATCATTTTCAGAATGTTCATTACTAGTGTGAAGAAATACAATTAATTATTATGTATTGATCAACTATCTTGCAACCTTACTGAACTTGTTCTTTAGCCCTTATAGTTTTTTAGTTACTTCCTTAAGATTTTCTAAGTAAAAATAAAACATTATCTACAAAGAGCGATAATCATACTTCTTCCTTTCCAGCCTGGATGCCTTTTCTTTCTGTTTCTTATTTAGTGAACCTGTCTGTAATCTCTAACAAAATGTTGAATAAAAGTGGTATGAGCAAACATTCTTGTTCCTTATTTTAAGCAGAAAACAGTTAATGTTTCGCCATCAAGTATTATAGTTGTAGATTTTTCGTAGATGATCTTTGCTAGGTTGAGGAAGTTTCCTTCTATTGCTAGTTTGTTTAATGTTTTGATGGTGTTGAAGCAGGGTGTTGGATTTTGTCAGATGCTTTTCAGCATCTGTAGAGATATTGTATGATTTTTCCCTTTATTAATATGGTATGTTATGTTATTTGATATTTATATGATAAATCAACTTTGCATTCCTGGGATAAATCCTACTTGGTTATAGAATATAATTCTTTTTGCTATTTTACATACTCTAAAATAATCTAAATATTCCAAAATTATTTAGGAAATTATTATTTTAAAATGAAAAAGAATATAAATTAATAAATAAAAGTTGCACAAGTCACCTGGTCTTAGATTACCTCTAAGTCTGCAGCACCAGTATTTCAGAAGTGGAATTCTATTTTCCTGAAAGTACAATTTGAAGTATCGTCATTAAAATACTGACCTGCATAATCTGGTTGATAACATAGGACCAACCTAGGACAAAAAATTGATAAACTTTTTACTTATACAGTTTTAATAAGCTTGTTGCAAGATCCCGTATATAATTATGCTTAAACATCTTGAAGTCATATAATGTCATCATTTTGGTGGCCAAACTTTAAAAAGCAGATAATAGCTGATGAACTTCCCCATATAAAAAATAGTCAGCAATCACAAATAAATAATAAAATCATAATAAAATAGCTATATGTATTGAAAACTTGGATTTGGGGTTCATGACAAGCTTATGAAGCCATTTTATAGATTGAGAAAATAAGCCTCCAAGAGGTTAGATAAATTTGCAAAAACATTCCCGGAAATCAATACTTAAATTCTGCTTTTATGACCCTGCAGTCTCGCTCTGATAAAGTGACTGCTTATAGAGTGTTTCTGTTTTCATTTTGTTCTTCCTATTATTAGTATTTTTGCCTGGAAATTATTCAATGGGTTTGTGAAGTCTTTATTCTTTTATAACTTAGTGTCCTAGTACAATGTAGCAGTTGGTTTGCTTATATTCCATAAATTTTATTTCATAAATGTATTCCATAAATTTTATTCTATAAATTTATACACATATGTATTCCATAAATTTCGGTGCCCATTAGAATGTTTTGCATAAAGTATTGTAGCTCTAAGTAATATTGCATTATATATATATTTTAAACTACCTATCATTTTTTACATATAAAAAATGGATATAATTGTCTCAGTAAAACTAGGCTTAAGATCACTTCAGGCTATATACACACACTTGTGTGAGTGAGTCCATGCATCACACATGTGTGCTCACACGACTGAATTAATCATATGATGACTTTTAAGTGATTTAATTGATATGTCTCCTAAATAATTAGTTCATATTTTTACATTTCAGTTGTCACTGTATCTTGAAATGTCATTAATAAAAATTTTTTAGTTTTTCATTGATTTGTCATTCATCAGCCACTAACTGGCACAGTCCTATGAGTCTGATGTTGTTTTACGGCTATGAATCTGGTCTAGAAAAAAAAATTATTACAATGAAATTACTTAATATTTTTTCCAACATTTTGCAATAGAAATCCCATTTAACTATCTTTATGATTCTCAATTTTTTTATTTGAGTATTTTTGAATTACTTTGATTTCTCACTTAATATTTTCTTTCCTTCTTTCAATTTTTCTTCCTTTCTTTTTTTTTTTTTTTTTTTTTTTTTTTTTTTTAGCATTTCAAGAAATAGATAATATCAAGGAGACCGGGACACCGGGAGTGGGAGAGATTGGACTGGGAGACTCAGCAGGTCAGGACATTTGCATTACCATTTGCTGGTCATTCTTTTGCCATCAGTTTTACAATTAATTCTCTTGCCACTTGCTTATTTCTTCCATGTGCTTACTTGAGTTGTTCTCGGTTTGCAATTTGTGAGTAACACTCTAATAATATAAGAAGCCGAGCATTTGGGTGTCTTCCTTTTATAGTTTGAAGATGAAAAAAAAAAACAAACCACCAATTAAAAGAAACTATCAAGAATAGAAAAAAAATTTCTTACCTAAGTTACATTGATGCCCAAATTTATATTTTTTCTATATTTTTTCCTTGTATAAACTGTTTTGAAATGAAACTTCTTAATGACTTTCCCTTAATGACTTTTAAGAATCAAATTCTTAAAACATGTAGAATGTTAATAAAATGTAATTGTAGTGGCGGAACACCCAGGTCATGAAAATCGAGTTTCTTTTCTTCTCTGCCATATACTCTGTGCTGGGGTCCACCTTTCAAAGCTCTTGACACGCTTCAGAGTCAATCTGTTTGCCAACACTAATAGTAACTACAGAATGTTGACTATGGTGTATGAAATGAAAGTTAATTAAATCGGACAATTTCTTTGTAAATAAAAGGTCTCAATAGTCGAAGAGTCTCCTGGGAGCATTCAGCAGTCATTGTACAAGGTTAGTTTTAGTCACATTTCTCAGTAAGCTGGAGCCACAATGGCCTTTGAAGTCCCCATTGCCATGAATGTGGCTAATGGCTGTGTGTTCATTCTTTGGTCCAGGGAAGTGTCTTGGTTGTTTCAACAATGCTCACAACTCTCACTATTATTGCTTAGTTATGAGTGAAGACTTGGTTCCCTCCCTCTTTGTTACCCCTTCCGTGTTACCGCTTCCACAGCTCCCCTGGAGTGTGTCTTAGCTCCTCCACATCCAGGTCTTCTGTAGAACAACTACCAGTGGCTTTTTCAGTTTTCATTATACAGAGAGATAAATGTCTTTGTCCTTCAGTGTGATCAGATCTCTTCAATTAAAATGACTTACTCATAAAGGAACTAAGCTTAAAGTGATTCTATCTGGATGCTTCAGGGATTTTGTTATTTTTTAGCATGAACATTAGGATATTAGGGATTAGACACATTTTTATTGGCATGTACCTTGGGAGAACACTGCTTACCAGCTTAAAGGGAAGATACATTTCAACTATATCTTGATGCAATGCATATGCTTAAGTCTCTGCTTTTAGCTAAATTAGGTAAGAGTCTTGCAAAAAACTGTATTTGAAATGATACGCCAAAGTAAGTGTGTCTGCACAGATTCTTGCAGAGTTAAGAACCACTTTTCAATGATACTTTGATAAAGAGTATTCTGATAATAAACATCCCCGAATTTTTAGTTTGCAAATATTACGGAAATAAACATTAAAACCAAATAAGTTGAAGCTAAATGTGGTGGGTGTTCTTGGCATCCAACTATTATATAAATATTGACCTTAAATTGAATACACTTGTTGTTTGACTTTTGCATGTTTGGAAGCAAAATCAAGAAGGAAGGGACAAACATCTCATAGATCCCTATAGTCTTATGAGATAGAAAGAAACTTGGTCTAATCAACTTATTTCACAAGCCTAAATTACTATCCTCTGTTACATGAAACATTAGTAATAAAACTAAATCTATGTTTCTTGGCATGATGCAGGTCTACTACATTATGCTACCTCGCAGGTTATGGAACACAAATCATTCTGCATACTACATAATGCACACACATAAAAATACCATCATATTTGCCATTTTGCCAATTTATCATTTGATAAAGAATGCTATTGGTACTAACACTTCACTTTGGATTATACCAATATTCAAAGAAATCAAGATCATAAAAATGTTTTTGGTAGTGCCATTTCCCTGGAAAAATTTTCTCTTTAGCTAGATGAAATAAATAAAAAGATGATGATCCATTCATTAATTCATTTATTCATACAAGGAAAATTTCTACTTTCCCAGAGCTTTCATTCTTATGGAAGAAAATGTGAAGTGAAGATTTTGATGAGTATGTCAGTGGGGATAAGTACTAAGAAGAAAAATAATACTAGAGAACACTGAAAGACCATCTCAGATACACTGTCTAGGGAAAGGCTCTTTAATAAGGAGAGAATGGAACAGAGGACTGAATGGAATAAGAGAATAATTTCAAAATGTGGGGAAGGAGAGGTACATTCAACAGGAAGAGCCAGTATGAAGAGTGTGCTTGGTGTGTTGAAGGAATGGCCAGGGCAGTGGTAGGAAGACAGGAGAAGACAAGTGAGAGATGACACTGTGGAGGCTGAGTGGTGTCCATCAATTACAGCCTGGTAGACTATGATAGTACCTTGAATATTATTCTGAGGGGGATGGAGATCATTAAAGGAATCTTAGCAGATGAGGAGCATGTTAAGGTTCATATATTTTAAGGATCAGTCTGACTTACAAGTTGTGCACATCATTTAAAAAAATTTCCCTTTATAGACAGAATCTAAATTATGAGTAAAAATAGATGTAATAATGATTAGGGCAACATTTTCTAATCAGGATATTGACTGATGCTTGTGTTCAAGGGACTAATGTTAGATAATACAGCTATCCTTTTTCTTTTCCATGTCTTTAGTTTGCAGAATTCTTTTGAATTTGAATTATGGTTTTTGGCTTTGTATAATAACATTGTTTTATAATAGAGACCTTAATGATAATGATATATAATATTTAAAAATTGTGTGCATTCAATCAGTTGCTTGGCACAGCTGAATTTCTCATTTGTTTGCCATTTATAATTTCAACCCAAACCACATAGCTTTCTGTAAGTCCAGAAACAAGTCCTGAATTTTATCTCCTATTTGCAAAGGAAGGTGTTTGAAAATCATGTAACTCTTTTATTATAATCATTCCAATCCATGAGACTATTTATGAGCAGGAAACATAGAGTAGTTAAAACAAATCAATTTAGTATGAATTAGCAGGCTTGAATTCTGAAGGCAGCTCTGAAACTTACTAGCTGGGTGACTTGGCGTCTTTGACCTCTGTTTGCCTCCTCCGTGACCTATGGGAGAAGTGCAGTGTTGTTGTTGCTGCAGTTCCTTCATGTTTGTCAAGCCATTGTACAAATATTAGGTAATAAAGAGAAAATGGGTAAATAAAGGGTTACTTACATTAGAAGTAACCATTTATAATACAAATGAGAAAATAAGGGATATGGTTTCATGTAAATAACAGAGGATAATATCCATATTTATTTTCAGAAAAGTATTAGGTCAAAGTAGATATTATTGATACTTGGAAGGAAGGGTTATTTCTAAAAATATCATTTCTATCATGTGAAGAATCAAAATAAATATTTAAAAAGTAATTTGGGAGGTGGGGAGTGCCTTCTTCTAGCAATCTTGTGGCAGCAGTTTTCAATTGCCAAATAAGTATTTACCGGAAAGTTTTCAAATTTCTAATCAATGCATTAGAAACTATTTAAAATCTCTACCTAGGTTATCTAGGCTTAGATTTTCATGATTTGCATATCAGAATATTCATGCAACAAAAATATATACATACATACCTGTTTATGAATATTTAATATTATTTTCCTAAAAATTCTTACTCTAAATTCTTTCCTTTTCAGTCATAAGAATAAGAATCATTTCCGTGACGTCAAACCCCGTCTCTACTAAAAAATACAAAAAACTAGGCGGGCGAGGTGGCGGGCGCCTGTAGTCCCAGCTACTTGGGAGGCTGAGGCAGGAGAATGGCGTAAACCCGGGAGGCGGAGCTTGCAGTGAGCTGAGATCCGGCCACTGCACTCCAGCCTGGGCGACAGAGCGAGACTCCGTCTCAAAAAAAAAAAAAAAAAAAAAAAAAAAAAAAGAATCATTTCCATGATTAAACTGATAAATAAGGAAATCATTCTTTGACATTATTTTTCGGAGAGGGCATGCCTACTTCAACTTCACATATTCATCTGTGATTGTTTTTGAGTCTGGAGTGATTCCTGTCACTTTCTGCCACAGACAGTGGAAGAAATTCTCCACTCCCATAAGAGTTAGTTCCTCCACCTATGCTTACCCATTGCCTGTTCAACAAACTCTGATTCTCTGCTCCAGTACCTTCAACTTCTTCTGTATTACTAGAAGCAAAATATTTAAACATGCTCAAATTTTTCATCTAAAAACAAATAAAAACTTTTTAAAAAAATTTTACCTCTCCCTTTAGCTACCACTCCCTTCATGTACAAATTTTCCTAAAGCCTTATCTTCAATTGCTGTCATTTTCTTTTTTCCTTCTCACCGCTCTATTCTCTTCCACTTCTGTCTTGCCAAATCTTGCTAAGATCATCAATAACTATTATCATGCTAAATCCAAAAGGTATTTTTTAGTCATTGTCTTATTTCATCCTTAGTTGCATTCAGCTGTGTGGATGACTTTCCAACCCTCACCCCAGTTTTTGGTTGTTTTTGAAGGACTATCTTCCCTCTGCTTTTCACTTGGAAATGAACTGTCTTGTTCATCACTTCATCCCTAACACACTTTTTAAAGTGCTTTGCTAATAGCATGTGCTGAATAAATTTGGTTGTGAAGAGCTATAGCCAAATGAATACAATGTGAAATCCAATGCCATAAAGGCTACAAAATACCTACAAGGTGACAGTGTATAAGGCTTCATAGAAAAGATACAGTTTCATAGACAAGGTAGTATTTCAGCTGGGCTTTAAAGGATGCATACGATTTTGCCCAACAGAGATGTTGGACAGTGGGAAGATTGCCAAGGATATATTTAAAGCTGTGGTGTCTTATGTTCCTCTTTGGGCTTGAGTTTGGATGCAACACAAGGGATACAAAAGGAAAATAGTGACTATAAAGGTAAGTTGGGTTCAAATAATAAGAAGACTTTGAATCTTATGCTAAGTGGTTTGTCCTAACTCCACAGGACTTGTGGAGTCATTAAAATTTTTTGTTTGTCATGGGAAAGTAGGGTGATGACTAGGGCTGTGCCTTGGATTAATTAATTATTATGATGTCACTGTGAGGCTGATTGATTTATAAACTGTATGGCTATAAGAAGGAAGATAGATTACTAATGTAATCATGAAGTAAGAGTTCAGGAAGGTTAGGCCTGACGTGGTAACACCAGGGTACAGATATAAGCAGAAATCTGAAGATGGATTCGATAGGGTTTGATGTCTTCCTAGAGTGCTAAGGGATCAATTTCAACCTTGAATAATGGAAATAAAGGCCATGCAATTCACAGATACAGGAAATCACAAAAAGCAGTTTGTTTTTATTGATTTATTCTTTTTTAAAAATGTTTGGTCAGAGAGCGTGAGTTGTTTTGAGAGTCTTTATATTTGAGTTACCAATATTGATATATTGAGGAAGTATTCCACATTGGAGATTCTGGGACCTGGCATGGGAGTTGACGATACAGCCCTATGAATTTAAACTTGATGCTGAAAGTTGCCTCCTTAGTGGAAGAAGAGCGATGTAGACTGAGGGGATAGCCTGCAAGATGAGGGTGCTGAATGCCATGTAGAATTTTGAAGATCACGTGGAATAGTGGAAATAAAAGAAACTCTCAAGTTTGAGTTATAGCTTTGCTGCTTTACAAACTGTATGGTCTTGAAGTTGTGTTTGGTTTGTTTATTCATTTATTTATCTTTAATATCTGCCCAGGGCCCTCCTGAGTGGTCTGCAAACAGTAAGCACTAAATGCAGGCTTTATTGGCTCACTAGAATATATTCATTTCTACATTATGGATTTTTTTTGAAGTATCAAAAGTTGTTTGTGTACTCATTCATTTACTCATTTATTCATTCATGTATTCTTACTGAGTCTTACTCTGCGACAGGCACCCTCATTATACTGCCTGACTTCTTCTCCATCTCATTTCTTGGCTAGTATTTTCATTGGTTCAATTTGGTGATATTGTTCTCAGTTATAGGAAAAAGATTGATTTAGATCTCATCCATCTATAGAGTCATGCCATTTACATCTCAGACTACATTTCCTCCTCCTCAGGTTGGTTGAGATAGCTCCAAAAGGAAGTGATAGCGAATGTTGCCTTTACTTTTACAATAACAGAAAAGAATCTTTCTGCTGATTTCATTTAGATGCTTATAGTAAAATATTTAACTCACAAATGATTTAAATCATCCTCTTTAACAGTAGTTAAACACACTGATGTTACAGAGATCTGCCAAACAGAACTATTATCATATGACTACTGAGAAGTTTTTGGACAAAAGTGCTTGTTGGAAGAGGGGAGCCCTATTCCCTGAATGCTGAATGAGTGCTTGCCTGGGGTGTCCCCAGAAATAGGAGCTGACACAGGTGTTCGGCACAGTTGCTTACTGCTTCCCATCAAGAAGGATGGGAGGATCTTAGCACTACTGGTTTGTGGCACTCAGCATACTTGGCAAGCAGTCAGCTCTGGCTGTGGATTTCCCTGGGGAAAATAAAAGCCACAGGGAAGTCATCCGTGTGACCTTCTGCTGGGTAGTTGGCACACAGTTGCACCACAGGAAAGCTTTCAGTTGTCATTTTCTGAATGGGGAGAGATCAGGTGTTGATGGAGGATCCCCATCCAAGGTGGAAGGTGGAGAAGGAAACCAATATTGAACAGAAGCTTACTAAATAATTCCCAGTCACGAAGCTTAACACCAACTGATCTGCTGATAAAAGAGATTCTTGGGGGGAGGCCGTTGATGTGTTTTTGGGGGTTTCTTTGGTTCCGTAGCATAATTACAAGCTTTCCTATTGAAGTCTGACCCATCATATTGAAATGCTGTCACTAGTATCATTAGCAAGTAAAGTGTTGATAACATAGTCAAATGCACAGCAGAGTTCTGGCTCTTAAGTGTCTGGACTAACTCCCAATATTAGGAATAGGAGTCAAACTGCCATCACTTTTCCTGTGCTAACAGACGCCCTGCCATTAGCAGTCTGAAGGCAATTTTAATAAAATACATAGCCCTGCTGAGTTGGTCTCAAAAGATAAATACGCAATGCAGAAAAGAAGCTTTTGTTTAAAAGTAATTATTTAAACTATGTATTACAGGTAATTTTCTTTTACCAGTAAGGCAAATGCTATCAGAATTTCAATAACGATTTTTTGGCTCTTATCTAAATAATGTGATATTGTCATTTCTAAGAGTTAAAGCAGTGCTTATTTTTACTTATATACAAAATGAGGGCCAGTTGGACCCAGGTATCATGTGCATGTGTTTTACAGTTGATATTACATTTTTGCGTGAACAATGTTGTATTCTTGGACAGATTTATGGAAATGTAACAAGCTGGTGAGGGAGTTCTGGGAACTACAGACTTCACTTGCAAACACAGATTAGAACAGGAGGGCAAAGAACATCGTTTTATTTTCCCTTTACTGTCCGAAAGGAAATCAAATTTCAGTCTTTTAAAAGCTCTTTTAATAGGATGCTTGTACGTAAACCACAGTCACAAGGGTGTAACAAATGTGTGCATGTATCCGAGCAGCCAGAGCTTTGTTCACCAAAAGGTGAAAAGCTCAGAAAGCTTTCCTAAGAGTCTATTTGGAAACTATTTAAACCACCGCCTTTTCTTTCCTTCCTACTAGCATGAAATCCTTAAATTAATATAGAATTAGTTCTGTCCTTACCGTAGGCAGAGTGAGAACTTGCTTACCTAAGTGGGATGAGGAAGGTTCCTATTTCTCCCTGCTGCTCTTTGGAATGAGACAGACATCAGTTCAAACTCCACTCAACTCTCAACTCCATTTTTTCATGATCTATCACCTTAGACAAGTTACTTGCCATCTTCATCAAGCCTTTGCTTCCTCATCTATAAAATTAGTATAAGAATAAAATGAGCCTTGCATGATTGTTTTAAAGATGTAATGAGGTAATACTTGTAAAATATTTGGGGTGTTGTCTGGCACAGAAGCAGCACTCAGGAAATGTTAATTTATATTTGATTGAACAAAGTTTATTGAAATTATATTTGAATTAACAAAGTTTTATCAGGGAAAGCACAATGTTGAACATTGTGCTAGGAGTTGGGATAAATACATTGAATAATATATGGTGTCTACTTCAAAAGTATAAAGCCTAATGCAAGACAGGCATTTAAGCAGATAACTTAAGTACTATATGCCACTTGTTGTAATGTGAGTATAGATCTTGGGGACATAAAGGAGGCAGGGCTTAATCTTGGCCATGGGAAAAATTACTGCAAAATCTTCTTGATTTGTTAAGCTTTCAAAGAGAAGACGCTAAGCTGTATAGTTTCATCCTGAGCTGCTGTGATCAAAGCCAACTATTTTTTTTTTCCAAGAGTGATTTTTTCCCAGCTCCTTGTTTTTTCTGTTCTTCTTCCTTTACATTTATGTAAACCTTTTCCTTAATTGTTAGCACCATAGTTAGATGATTATCTATAGGCAGTGAGAGGAGGTAAACACGAATTAACCATTCAAATGCTGCTCAGCATCTTGCTAAAATGATTTCAGGGAGAATTAGAAACACAGGCTTTATTCTCATACATTGCAGATGGGAATGCAAACTGATACAAGCCTTTGGGAGAGAAATTGGTGATGTCTAAACAAATCTACATATACACTGAACCTTTTGACCCAGCAATGCCACTTCTAGCAGTTAATCCTGAAGACACAATATCAACAATTTTAAAACTAGCCTGGGTTGGGGGTAGTGGCTCATGCCTGTAATCTTAACACTTTGGGAGGCTGAGGCGGGTGGATCACTTGAGGTCAGGAGTTTGAGACCAGCCTGGCTAACATGGTGAAACCCTGTCTCTACTAAAAATACAAAAATGAGTCTGACATGGTGGTGGCCAACCATAATCCCAGTTACTCGGGAAGCTGAGGCATAAGAATCGCTTGAACCTGAGAGGTGGAGGTTGCAGTGAGTCAGAATTGTGCCACTGCACTCCAGCCTGGGCGACAGAGTGGGACTCCGTCTCAAAAAATAATAATGATAATAAAAGAAAAAGAAAACTATATGCCCAAGATTATTCATCATGGCATTTTTTATAATTGTAACCTATTAAAAACTACCTAAATGTTCGTGCAGAGGAGGGTAGTTGAAGAAAACAGAATGAAGAACATCATCTGGAATGGAAATAAAATAAGAAAGTATATATGTATCTGCTAATTGGAATCAAGAATAGGAAGGACAAACCAGAAATTAATAAAACGGATTAAATACTCTGGTTGGGCCCGGGGAAGGGGATAGAAAGAATGGGAATAGGGAACAAGAGTGAAGAGGTGATAGGGAGTGATATTTATCTGAAGGGACATTTTTGGTATAGTTCTGATTTTTGGAACTGTGTTAATATTTCACATACTCAAAAAATAAATAATCAAAGTGAATTAGAGTATTCAGGGTACCCCACATGAAATATTAAAAAATAGCAAGAAAACTTAACTGTATTCTTAGGAATTACAGATGAAGGAAGTGGGTAAAAAAGAGTTAATCTAAGTGACTGCCAAACAACAATTGGAGTTAGGCTCTAAGATGTTTTAAAAATTAACAAAAAAGAACTATTGCACTCTTATCAGAGTATTTGTATTTCACAAGATATGGGTGAGTGATTCAATTTTCCACAGGGGTGAGATTTAGCATTTCCAAAACTGCTTCAAATATCTCCTAGGATTGTGGATGAGAGCTATTTTCTCTCTGTCAAAGAAAGGAAGAGGGCTAGAATGAAGCCTGGTTATTAGATTTTTATCTTAGATATCAATAAGAAAAATATGTATCACAGATATACAAATAATGAAATAGGAGTATGTGCGTGTGTTCATTTATATATTCCCAGCTCTATCTGCTGAGAGGGCCTAGAAGCATTAACACCCCAATAGTGATGAGCACATTTGGTACCTAGTTCTTGGTTTCTAAATACCATTCTCTAGCAAAAGAAACCAAGAATGCTTGTAGAAATGATGATCCAGGGCCAGAACCAGAAACGTATGTCATAAGAGTCTGGAACATCTTGTGGTGCCAGAAAGTAGGGAAGGAGTAAACAATGTTGAAAACATTGAAATAATGCAGGATCCTCCCTGAAGTGGCTCCGTATTTCCAAATTCAGGACATTTGAGCAAGAAAATAATGAGAGTAATAGGATATTCTTAATATAGTCCATAAGGTTGTAAGAAATTATTGAGCAAATAAATAAGTGAGGGAGAAAAGAAAGCTCTTTTTTAACAGGAAGAATGCCAATTAAGAGGAATGATGGAAATAGAAAGTCACCATTTGGTAAACACCACAGTCATAATAGTTTCAGGCAAGAATCATCCAAATGGATGCTAAATTTGTGGGTGAAAATATAATGATAAATAGGATATTTACAGAATGTCAACGTATCTCTTCTCAAAATACTTATTAATTATAAAAGGAAAGTAGTAACTTTACAGTGGAAAAACCTGGCAGACATCACTTTAAACAAATGATCAAAGTTAACATCCCCAGTAATGAGACATATCAACATCATGTGCCTCTCATATGATTCACTGAGAAGGGCACAAAAAGTAATTTCTGTCATGTTCTTGCCAAAAATGCATAACATGAATTTAATCATGAAGAAATACCAGACAATCCAAAAGGGACATACTACAAAATAACCTGGCAGGACCCTTAAAAATGTGTGAAGGTCATTAAAAACAAAGAAAGATTGAGGAACTGTCCCAGATGGAAAGAGATAAAGAAAACATCACAACTAAATATTGGCTCATGGTCCAAGAAAAAGACATTAGTGAGTCAATTGTTGGTATTTCAAAAAGGGCCATAGATCATCAAATAGTATTTAACAATGTTAATCTTTTGACTTTGATAATTGTATTATTGGTTCTATAAGATGTTAATTTGTGGGGAACTTGGGTAAAGAATATATGGGCACTCTGTACTATTTTTGCATTTTTTAAGCCTGAAATTATTTCAAAATGAAAAGTTAAATTGAAACATAAAAATCATGTGCCTTAAATAAAATGTATGTATGTATTATCCAATCTTCTTTATTATCCATTGTTATATAGAAGGATGACTTCAGTAGACTCAAGGAAGAAAGGAAAATTGTAATAGAGTGATAGGTATGTTACACTGTGAACTGTGTCGTATTTTGTTAACTTGCTCTGTCACCCACTGTGTAAACCCCGGGGGTACTTTCTATACTTTTATATTTTGCTAGTCTATTTGCCAATAAAATAGAAATAATGATCTAGCAAGACAGTTTCCAATTATTCACACCAATGGAGGAGAGCAGAGATGTCAAGTATGGAGCCCAAAAACAATAATTTTAAGAAGCACTCAAGTGAAGATCGAGATTTAATGCCAGGTAAGAGCCAAGTGTATTCTGGTAGATGTAAAACTCCAGATTATGAAAGTATTTTCATAGAGGGAAAGCAGAGCTAGTACATTAAGTTCCATGGATGTGTGTTAAGATATCAGTAATCAAACAAAAGCTAGAAAGGAAGTAAGGGGCACAGTATCGGTGCAGCCATCCAGTCAGTCTCCGAGGGCCCAGGTTAAGTTAAAAACAATGTCTGATGACTCACACCTCCCAAAGCTTGATGGTGCCAGTGAGATCGGGGTAGTACTCACTAATACTTTGTGACACCATTAAAGGACTAGGGTAATGGATCGATGGCAACTTAAGAGTTAGCAGAGTTCTGTGCAACACCAGCTTGTTTTCCCACACATTGATGTTAAAAAAATTTTGTGTTCAAAATAGTTACAAGATGTCAGCAGAGAAATTGACATCATTAACTATGTTTTATAGATGAGGAAACTGAAATTCAGAGTTTCCCAAATGAGACTGCTAGTAGAGAATGAACTTGCACTCTAGACCAGGGTATTCATTTGAGTTCATGAACCTTCTAGCATCAGGAAACTCCCTAAAAGTACACAAAATGTTTATGTATATTATTACGCAGGTACATTTTTTTCCTGAGAAAAGGATGCAAATCAGTTGATTTTTATCAGATTTTCAAAGGTGTCTGTGACCTAAAACATAAAAAAATATAAAATTTTCTTTCCACACAAGTGCACAGCATGGAGTGGAAATACTTTTGCTGGACTTAGTCTTGTATAACTCTTATAGTACACATAAGAAGCATCAGTATGAGAGTAAATGATTTAACAGAGAGATTCTGGACTTGCCCAGAATCACAGGAGTTAGTACCTAAAACCAGAACTCCAGCTGCTCACAATTTCAGGGAAGTGGTTTTCCTGTTGACCGTGTTATGAATTGTCTTCAGTGTGGATAGTTCTGTGATAGTCCCTCACTGATTAGGGAGGTGAAGGTCTGGTTCCCAGGTCTGGTACCAGTGGAGGACGTCAGATCCAAAGGAAACCTGAGCAGCAACTGAGTTCCAGTGTTCTGCTGAGACATCAGTTAGCATTGTGAGCATAAGGGCGATTTGAATAAAATTCTGTGGATTGCTTGAGAATTCTCTAGGTGGAATTAGGAAGTGTGGTAGAATCATCTTACCTGTGTGGAAGGAAAATGTCTTTGAAATATGGCAGAGGCCTTAGGGTGAGCATTCTGAATGTGTCGCCTCGTCTGTCACCTGCAATACCTGCCAGAGTTTTAGCTTTCTCAATTACTCTGGAGCATTAGAGAAGATCCCTCTGTCCAGAGATATTGTACTTCTTTGAAGAATACTTTGAATGATAGTAGAGTTTCTGTATGGCTTTGACATTTGCCAAAAAGGTTACAGTATTCACAGACACCCAAATATTGTCCCTATATATGAGTGTGGGTGTTGTCATGGCAGCATAGATCAAATTCAAAAAAAAAAAAATTAACACTTTACTATTATAATCAGAGTTCGTTATTCATGTCTATACACACATAGTAAGTATATGTATATTTGACTTTCAAACCCAAGATTTATAAAAGACTTAAGATGTCTTATAAAGATCTTACAAAATTTAAAATTGAATCTAATCACCAATGATTGAGAAAGCAATAAGGACTGTAAGAGCTGGCTAACGCTTATCTAAGTCACTGCTTTCGTGGACAAGGAACTGAAGCTCAGAGAGGTTAAATTTTGCATCATTTTACACAGTTAATAAGTGACAGAGCCAGAAAAAGTACCCAGATTTCCTGATTCCTAGCCCAGTTTTCTTTTCACTATGGCATGGTGCCTTATGACACATATGAGATTAGAGCAAAATTGTATTTGTTGAAATGCGTGAGAAGTGTTGTGGGTCTTTTGATAATGTTTTGTGGAAGGAGTGGGGTCATTCCATCCTTGATTTTCCCCCCCACTTTTACACTTTAAATCTAATAAATGAATAGTATCCTTTATCTATTTCAAATTAGTAAGATTCTACTGATTTCTTTTTTCAACAATCTGCCTATAGTTTTGGAAATTACTTACTTCTTTCAGAATAAATGTATGCATACATTTGAGTTACTAGCTCTTGAGTTGCTAACCCACTAAGTGACTAATCTAAGAAATCACCTCTCTTGTTAGGTGCACTGGATTGCAAATGTCTTTTGATAATACTGCAGTGGTAGTGTAGGGATTTGCAACTGGCAGGCAGGAATTGAATTGCCATCATTTGGCTTTAGCAGGAGTTAGAGTCTTGTCTCCAGCATAAGCATGAGCCAAGGTACTGTCTCCTTTTTTCTAATTTTAGTTGGAACCATTGGCACTGATCTTACCTAGACAGACTAGTGTTATTTCTACCCAGCACAATCTGCTGGGATGGGCTCCATTCCAAGCCATTCAGTTGAACTTCTCCCCCTGATTTACCAAACAGAGATATGATTGGATGTTGAGGTTAGAAGCTTTCACCCTTTTCGTTAGAAGTCATCCGTTCAGACATAGAGATTCTAAGTTTAATTGGTTCAATGTATGACTCAGAAAGAATTGGCTGTTATGACTGAAAAATGCAGCAGGCTTTAATTGCGGGTCAGGAAGTAATTACTGCGACATTTTGGTGCTGGGACTTAGATATTGATACATTTAACTGTACAGGGGTGAGCAAAAAAGGTGAGAAGTGATGTCTACACTCCAGCCCTCACCTGTCTTATTCTGGAACAGACGCGTTGTACAATTGTCCTGTCGTGGTCTATAATCATGGGCATCTTTCCCTGCTGGCATCTCTCATGATCTCAGACACAGCGGCCGTGATTTGGCTCATGTCTGCATCCTTACCACAATCCTCAGTGAGGCCTCATCAGGCTGACAGTGCTGTCCCTCAACTAACTTTCACATCACTGGGATGAAAAGGGGGCATCCCAGCCTGTCGGACCTCAATCATTTGTGCAGCCATGTCTGTACTCTTTTCTCCCTGCTTTAGTTTGTCATGGGATGTCTGCAAGGCTGCCGTCTCACTGGAGTGCCACACGGGGAGCAGGCCATCAGTTCTCATTTTGCTCAGAGCCCAAATATAAAAGGGTTTTTATTATTTTTCTATCCCACCCAAACCTCTGTATACTCTAGATTTGCCCTGCAGGAATTAAAAGTGTAGTGACCTCATACTAGCATGTAAGGTCACTTTTTCCTGGTGAATCTTTCTTCTCCCTAAATCAAAAGTGCCAAAAACATTGACAGTCTTTTGCTATTACACATAAACAGTAATTTCCCGTATGTAAAAAGCACAGGAGTTTTGTTTTGTTTTATTCTTTTTCCTGTGGTTGCTTGTGACCCAAATGAGAAAGACTGTCCGTGGAACGAAGAGGGTTAATGGATCCGGTTATTAGTTCATATATCGTCATGCAGAGGTCTCAGTGGCAAGTAGACGTGACATATACCCTGCCCTCCTGGGCTTACAGCGAATTCACATGGAATTTATTGCTTTTTGTAATTCTCCAAAACTATAGGTAGAATCTTACCCACAAACAGCTCAATAGAGAGATCCAGATAAACAACTAGAAAAAAAGTGTTTAAGTTGTATGAAAAAGAGGACTTTGAAGTGTGTATCACTTCCCAAATATCTGGTTGAACAATAGCACATCCTTATCCAAGTGGAAAAAAATGCTATAAATTTAAACCCTTCCCTCCCCTCCCCACCCCTCCTTCTCCCTCTCCTTTCTTTTTACAGTTGTTTCTGTTCTCATTTTGGATAGCGATTTTGGTAAAAGGTCTGTGTTCCCTGCATACCACATGCATTGCTAACTTTTGCCTAGTTTTGAACGATGGATGAGCTGCTCTCTTACAGTGTGAGTAGCCCAATAAGATGAATACTAATAAATAATGATGAAACACTTTGATCTTGTTTTCTGTGTGTTAGATGGAGTTTGTTAATTATCAGAGTTCTCAGTGCAGCCCTTTGAGATGGGTATCACTATTATCCTCATTTTACAGATGAGCAAGTTCATGCAGAGAAAGAGAGAGTGTGTGTCTGAGAGCACAGGATGATAAGTGGGCAGACCAGGATTTTATTTGACACCAAACTGTGAGTCCCTAACACTTAGGGATTATATTCAGCTTCAAGTAACAGAAACCCGAGTGACAGTGGATACGCGGATGCAGTCCAAGCCAGTTGTCTCCTTTTGCTATCAGGGACCCAGACTTCTGACTCTCTGTTCCTCCGCACTGGGGGCACCTCTTCATGCTAATGCTTACAAGAGGGCTGGTAGGGCTGCAGCAGGCCATTGTTAGCTCTTGTCTAGGAAGGAAGTTGGAGAAGCACAAAGCACAGAGCAGCAAGACCAAGGCAGTCAGGGCTGTCCCCTTCTAAAAGGTTTTCACTGAATCCCGCCCCCACTTCCATTTACATCTCATTGTTGTAAGCAGGGTGCAGTTTATCAAGCAGGAGCCAGGGAAGGGATATTGGGTAGCCAGTTAGTGTCCTCTGCCACAGCTCCTAATCCCCTGTATGACTGCCTTTTCCAGTCTTAGTATAAAATAGGGATAGAGAATATTGTTTTTTTATTTTAAAGTCAACCATAAATTGTCCTTTGTCTAGGGTTTCCTTCACAGTTATGCTTATTAGAATACACCCATATAGGCCCACACATCATATGCCTCTTGACTGGATGAGTACTCATCTTCTGATGGAATATTTTACGTAGAGTCTTCAGCAAATATTTGGCACAGACCTGCTTTTAAGGGGCTATTAAATTGATCTGGAGATGATAACTTAAGGCATCACCCAAGGTTAGAGAAATTGTCAACCGATTCAAGCTTCTTTCCACCTTCCAAAATGCTAATCGACAAATGGTTTGTTATGAGGATAGAAATGTTTTCCTATAGGCTAGGCCATTCTGAGTTGTACATTTTTCCTCTTCAAGCCTGATGAAACAAAAAATGTCCATCAGAATGTTATCTGCAGGAAGAAGTATGTTTTTAACTTCAGGAGGCTAAAATTCCATTAACTTATTTATTCTTTTGTATCCTAATGTTTATTTTTTGTTTTTTGTTTTTAAGACAGGGTTTAGCTCTGTTACCCAGGCTGGAGTGCAGTGGTGTGATCTCGACTCACTGCAACCTCCACCTCCCCGGCTCAAGCAATCCTCCTACCTCAGCCTCCTGAGTAGTTGGGACTATAGGCTTACGCCACCATGCCTGGCTCATTTTTGTATTTTTGTAGAGATGGAGTTTTGCAATATTGCCCAGACTGGTCTCGAACTCCCAGGCTCAAGTGAACAGCCCTCTTTGGCCTCCCAATGTGTTGGGATTATAGGCGTGAGCCACCGTGCCTGGCTCTAATGTTTGAATATAAACAAGAGAAGTGCCTTTAAGCAGTGAGATGGATTGGTTGAAGACTGTGGTAAAATATAAAGCATGTGGCTTCTTCATCTGATTGACCCCGCCTTAAAAAAGTTACCTTTATCTCTTGTGCTACTCCAGTTTCTCTATTTAGAAAATGCTGTTGTATATACAGGACCGGTCCATAGAGTTTATTTCAGTAAAATACATTACAATAGTATGGTAATTCATGGGAATTCTAACTCAGCACTAACTCAATACTGTTTTCTTTTTGTGCATTGTTACTGTTTTATCATGTCATTGTGAGTGTCATTTATATATGATTTTTTTTTTATTACAAACTGATCTTCAGCTACTTCAGAACCATGTGCTTCACAGCAGATAGCACAAAGCTGGGCACAAACCAAATAAATACTTATTCACAGTTAATGGGCTAGGCGTGGTGACTCACGCCTAAAATCCCGGCACTTTGGGAGGCTGATGCAGGCAGATCACATGAGACCAGAAACTCAAGACCAGCTTGACCAACATGACAAAACCCCATTTCTACTGAAAAATACAAAAATTAGCTAGGCGTGGTGGCGCAGGTATGTGATTCCAGCTACTTCAGTGTCTGAGGCGGGAGAATCGCTTGAACCTGGGAGGTGGAGGTTGCAGTGAGCCAAGATAACACCACTGCACTCCAGCCTGGGCAACAGAATGAGACCCTGTTTCAGAACACACACACACAAACACGCACACCTTCACACACATGCACACAGGCACAGAGTTTCTGTATGGAGACTATATAAGCAATTAGGATGTTTCTTAAGAGTATTAAGTTGTTTTTAATTAATCCTTAACATCAATGTGTTTTTTTAATTGATTGAAAATGTTGGTTGAATTTTAGGATTTAGAGACTTTTCAGATTCATAAAATTCTGTATATTCTTCTCAAATTTGACTTAACTCCATAAGAGCGGGGGTATTCAGCGTATGTGGACAAGAGGGACATGCAGTTTGGATCACATAGGTCCAATATTTCTTCTTTTATTTAGTAACTTATAAAATTCTAGTTAGGCAGATATATTGAGTTCTTCTCTTTCCATTCTTAATGTTAAATTTGCCAGAGGTTGTTATATGTACATCGGAAATATGTATGATAAAGATGATTAATACAAAAAAAACCTTTTGCCCTAATTATTTGACCACTTCATGAGAAAGTATTGTTTGCGCCTAAATTAGCTGAATAATTGAATAATTGCCTCAGTTCTCTTGTAGTTTGTATGTTGAAACTGTGACTCCAGAACATTACTAAGAATTTTTCCACAACAGAAAATAGACTGAATTTTTAAAAATTGATGATTATGAAAAATTTGGTGATTTCCAGAAATACAAGTTTACTTGTTTAAAATAGATGACTCAGTATAGAATTTCATGTGATAATGTTTTTCATTAGTATTCATGATCTGATCCTAGAAATATTTTTCTAGGTTTTGTTTTTTTTTTTCCTGAAACAATTTATTTTGGACTGCAACTAGTAGATAATTGCTTTACGTTTTAGGGAAAAGAATCGCTTAGTTTTTGTAATCCCTCAAACACAATATTGGAACCTTTACCATGACCATTTTAATCAGTCCCACAGTATAGCTGAATCTTGTCATCAAGCTTACTATCTAAGGAATCTCAAGTCTTCCTTTCTAGTTTATGAACTGTGGTAATTGACAAAAGAGATTTCCAAAAGATAATTGTATTGATTAATTCAATTCCTGGGTTGAACATAAGATTGTAAATTGGAGATCACTCATAGAAATTGAATACAAAGGGAGTATATTTTTAAGTCTTTTTTTTTGACATATTAAATGATTTATGCTGAACTCCTAAAAGCTTTCCAGACTCACAGAGCTTCAGTAGACGTCTAATGGAGTCCTGAATGCCAGCTCTATTTTTGTTACTTATACAGTAGGTGGGAAACCTTTAACTAGTAGGATGAATCTTTGTTTCATTTCCATTGAAAAGCTCATGGACTAACATATTAGGGCTTCTAATGTTTTAGTAAAAAGTTTCCTGATGTGACAAATTACACATATATTTATAAAAGTTTAAATAGATACATATGTTGTTCCCAAGTATAAGCATACATTTTTATATCAATCTATTGAACCAAATCCAGTTTTTACACACACATATCTAGATAGATAGATAGATAGATAGATAGATAGATAGATAGATAGATACACCTGCATGTTGTATGTATGGGTTCCATGTTTATTATATGTTAGCTGGTTGAGTATTTCATCAGATAATAGGTTCTCTAAATACAGAAGCTGTTTTATCCACTTTCTATCACCCCCCACAGAGTATGATATAGTGCCTTTTACACAATGGATGCTAAATTAATGGTTGTAATGAATGGTGACCAAAAGAATACACATTTAATCAGAGAAAAATCTACCATTTGACTTTGCTACAGGTACATGGGAAAGATGTCACTTAAAGTTCCTTTTATTGTCAATTAGAACTGTTTTATCCTTATTTGGTTGGATGGAAGCTAAGCTCTGCCACTTTTATATAGTTTTATTTATAATTGTGAACATGTAGAGCCACATGAGGCCATCAATCAGCAGAGGGATGAGGGCCCAACAGAATTATTTCTGTAGGTGGCCAATTTTTTTTCAATCAAGGACAGCTGAAAGGTCATGATTAAAACAGTGATTTTCCTGAAATTGTAAGTGACTGTTAGTGACTGTTTTGCACAAAGATGTCAAAACTACTTTTTTCTCTGAAAAAGAAAATTATAAGTTCTTGAAAACGTTGGCAGTGTTCCAAATTTCACTTGCACTACTGTAATGTATTTTAATTATCGCACTTGAGTCAGTTTCTTGAAAAATATAAAAAGCTAAAATAAGTTAGTGTGATAGTGGGCATACATAGATTAAACAATAACCATCTAATGCCTCACTGATATGTACAAATTCATTACTCAATATTAGCCAAACACAAGGATTGAACAGTTTGTGCTCAAAGAGAGTGCATAGCATTAATTTATATTCCTTTATAGAGATGAGGAATAAGATCACTATATTTTCTATTAAAATGTGGTAGTGATACTTGAGATACTTCAGTCATTTGCTTCATGTAAACCAGTTTGCAAAGGCAGCCAAGGATAGCTAATGTTTCATCAATTTCTGTAGGTGGCCCTTTAGTCTCTGAGTCAGGATTGACTTCAGTCCCTGAGTAGTGGCGGGGAGGACTTACTGCTGGTTGTTATCATCTTTCAGATGAGGTGTGGACATGAGGTTCTGGCCATTTGTAGTCATTAAGGATTCCTCAGAACCTTTCTAGCAAGAGGATTTTAACTGCAGTGTCCTGGTCAGTTTCCAAATCGAGTAATTACATTCAGCCTCTTAATGTCTTCCTGCAGGTTCTGTTTTTGTTTATTTGTTTGTTTGGGGTTTTTATTGTTGTCATTGCTGGGATATATGGAGCTGTGGTTTTGTGTGTGTGTTCATCTCTCTTTGGTTTTAAGCTGTTATGTGCTTTTAAATTTCCTTAGACTATACTAGAACAGAACTGAAGAATTTTATGAGATGCCTATTATTTTAGCCGGCATTAATAATTTGTGTTCCATACATTTACTCTCTGTTTAATTTTTTTCTTTAAGAGACACATATAAAGGACAAATAAAAAGAAACAATGGCAACAGGAGCAACAGATATGGTGGCAGATATGGGCTGCTCTGTAGGCTATGGTTCAAACATACCTGCTCTCCTTTATCTGGGGGAAGAGGCTGGAGGGCAGGGAAGATGAATGACAGTTGCTCAGCTTGCAGAGGGGATCATAGGAATCTATACAGTGTGAGTTCATTTAGAATGAAAAACTAGTAAATTTCTATCTGAGCCCAAAAATGTTGTGGTTCGTTTCCATGTTAATTGTCAGTCTTTTCTCCCATTGATAAGCACTTTAAATTTGGATTTGTAAGGCAGCAGGACGTGTCTTTGATTTTGAAAAGCAGTATTTTGATATGTCATAATTTGATGGCCATGTTTCAAATTCAATATTTCATTCATGATCATTTATTGTAATCTACAGAAAGATAAAATTGTATAAAATCAACATTAATTGTATGCCAACCATATTACAAGACCTGCATTTGATGAATTGCTTTCAAAGATACTTCATCTGGTTCAGAAAAGCACACCGTACCAAGTAGTTATCCTATGATATTCCTACAGGGTTAAAAGTGATTTTTTTAGAACATTTTATTGTTATTTTATTTATTCAGCAAGAAAAGTGATACAATGAAATTCAAAATAATTTAGTTCTAACCTAAGCATAAAATTTGTCCATTAATCTCAAAACCTACCCGCTAGTGGCCGTAGGAAAAGCATAAGCCCATGAGTCGGAAGAACTGTTGTTCAATTCTGGCTCTTACACACTCTATCATTTCCAAACGAATAAGTTGCTTAGCTTCGCTGTCTCAGTTTTTTTGCATTGTGAGTAGGAATGATTCTTAATATATTTGACTTACCTGCTTATAAAGTTTTAACTAAATAGTAGCCAATACTATACCTTGTAAAGTAAGCTTTAAGCTACAATACAGTACTTTTTTCACTAATAATTTGTCTTTCATCGTATTGGTTTTACTTATAATCCTTAATTAGAAATTCCTCTTCATAGCTTTCCTGGAATCTTGGTTTGAGATTAAACCTGATCTGGATTCTGTATGATAGAGCTTTGATCTTCCCCAGAGCAGTATCACTGCCTCTGAAATGTTCTTTTCCCAATACTGGATAGTTTTGCTTTTCTCTAGTTCATCATTTTGCCATATCTAGGACACATAGGCTAAACAAACAAAATACTTTAATCCTTCCCTGCCATCTCTAGCTATCTGAAAATATCTGTTGTACCTGACAGAATCAGGGCCCAGTTGTCACTGGGACAATGGAAGGCTGGCCACTGAGAATTGAGGAAAATCACCAACAAGGAGTAGGACATTGGAGCAGAGTATAGCAATATGTGGAAGCTCGTGCATACAAAGCAGCAGATCACCTCTGTAGGAAAGTGTCTGGTCAGACAAGTGCTGAATATCTAGCTATTGGCTGTACTAGGTGTCCGGGGAACAAGGCTGGAGCACAGGAACTGGAAGCTCTGTCAGCTGATGGTAAGCAGCGGTGACACAGCTAAACCGGCCTGGAGCAGCAGCAGGAAGCCTTGGCAGAAGCAGCAGACTCTCCCAAGACATTAAATCCTCAACCCAGATTAAAGACCCCATAACCAAACAACTCAGGTAAAAATCATGGAAACTAAATGCTGACTCAGGAAAAGAACAAAACACTAAAATTATTGACACTGCTTAAAACCAGGATCCTGGCTGCTAGAACTATGAGTTCTGCCTGGCTTTGGGACCAAACAGTGAAGCAGCTCAAATCATTATCATCCTCTTTGACTTTCTTCCTCTAAGATCTTCTCATGGCTACTGCTTATCTCACACAAGGCAGGAAAAGGGAGAATTTAAAGCCAGGGGCGGTGGTGCACACCATAGTCCTAGCCACTCCTTGAGTCCAGGATTGCTGCAGCCATGGTTATATAAGAAGACCCCACCTCTTAAAAAAAGAAGAAGAAATTCATATAATTTTTGAGAACATAATCCTCATTCTCTTCTTTTATTTTTTTTTCCACTTTTATCTTAATTAAAAAAAGGTTATTTTCTATCTTATTTGGTTCTATTTTCTCCCAATCATGAGCTTTCTCCTCTTGGAGTTGCTGTAATTCATATAAAGAGGTTATACCATAATCCACTAGTTTAAGACACGTTTAGCACATTTTATCCTATGAGATTGGGATGCATCTTAAATTGATGGTTTATCATAATTTAATTGCCAGAGTATTTTTTCCTGGTGACACATGAAATATTGGGTTGTCCTCAAATTAATGGCATCTTGGATGAAATACCAAGCTTATCTAAGAGTCTGTTGCTACCAACAATGGCTCCAAATATGATCTGAATCACAGAGACCGGAGAATGTTTGTAGTGTCACATGATGTCACTGACACTGAATGTCATGGGGCTTCATAGAGCCCCAGTAGTTAGTAAAATCCCCTGAGTTCCTAAGCCACCTTTTCCACATCTTGCCACAATTCCATCATATAGGAAAAGAGCAATCGGACAGGGCTTTCCAAAACAGGAGACCTCCATGTAGGTTTTTAAGAAATATTTTGTGTCTTCATAGTAGGAATGCATCTATTGCATCTGATATCTCCTTTACCCTGGTAAGATTTTATAAACAGAGTTTAGATAATCCCTCCATCTGTAAACATATATATGTATGTGTCCAAAAGTGACCTTCTGGAGTTTGGAAATGACATAGGGTCTTCTTTCTTTAGCGGATCCTTTTCCAGTATAAGAACTTCTGGGTAATATTTATGTATTTGTATAATTCTTGATATTGTGAAACTCAGGCTTAACTTTGTGTTTTCTATGCTATTTTGGTTACTATATTCTATAAAATTTCTCACCTTTGTCTAAAATAAGCACAAATTTGTGACTGGGACAGTGAATAATACATGAAACTTTTTTTTATTTTTCTCATTGTCTATATTACATACTTGCAAGGTAATTATATCCTTCCCTGAATTTCTTATTTTGAATTAACATATATTTTTATTCTGCTACATAGGAGCCCTTCTTTCCCTATTGTAAGAGCTGCAGGGTATCTGCCATTGGTAAGCTTAAAATTTGGAATGTGTCTCAATATGGGAACTTGTCTCAATGTGTCCTAATACTTGGACAATGTCTCGATTTCATGATTTTATAAAGCATAAATACATAAAACGATTTATATCAAATTTTCATAGGACAAAAATAATGCATAGAGTCAATGAGAAAGAAGACACAATATGACTTTACTGAGAAAATGAAATGAGGGGTCTGAGGGTAAGAATTAGAATCTACAAACTAAAAAAACAACTGCTATATATGGAATTGTGGGCTTTGCTATATTACCTTCCCCAGATACAAAGATCTCATTTTGAAGGCAGTATCAAACTTCCACTGAGGAATAATTGGATGTTAATATGAGACCTCCCAGATGAGATTTAAGAATACTCATACTTACTTGGGATGCCTGGTTGGAAACCATCTACTCATTTAGTACTATTCACGGTTGACGCAGTATTAGAGTTGATATTTCAAATCACCTATCAACAGTACTCCAAGAAAAGCATATGTGTCCTGAATATCACTTCTCACTTGAATATGAGAAAGAACTCTCTTATTTAAAAATGAAGAATTCCAAAGTTTCCAACTTAAGAAATCAAAGGATGAATGAAGATTTATTTAATATGAGGGGATCCCTGGCTCTTAGGCCTTTCAAGTATTGGAGAACAGGTCAGTATTTCAGCAGTGAGGAGGCAGGGAGAGACTCTGGATGCTGAATGCCTGTACTTGAATAGAAAGTCAGGTTTTAACAGCCATCACAAAGCCCTGACTACTGAGGAAGTTTCCAATAATTGCCAATGAGAGACAGACACACACAAGGGAAAAAGTTACTGTAGCAAAAATTAGATGGGATATGGTAACTGAGATAGGGCATTCAATTTAGGATTTCTGTCCTTGTAGGTAATGTTTTCTGGTGGAATATATCTTGGACATGATCACTGAAGATAATGGGATATTATTTTGCAACAAATCATTTTTAGAAATCACTTTCCATAACTACACATCTGCTTCATTAGAGTATACAACATATAGATCATCATCTCATCTGGAGCATTTTGGTTACATTTCACCTGATTTTCCTGTCCCCAGCCTGTTCTTCCTGTAATTCATTAATACAAATGGATTAATCTTCCTAAATCACAGCTCTGGTCTTATTACTTCCATGCTCAGAAATGGTTCCCTGAAGGACCTACTGAATGACCTCTAAACTTATTAGTCTAATGTTTAAGACTCTGCTTTGGCCTTGTCCTTGATGCTGTAGTCAACTATAATTGACTAACATAGTCAACTATGTTACTCTTTATCCATACTTTGCATTTTTCTACTGTTTTTTGATTTCCACTTGATTTCCAGGTTATTTTTACGTTGACGTACTATTTTCCATATTTCTACTTACTGTTACTCACCCTTTAAGGCTCAGTTCAGATGTACTTCTTTTTAAAATCTTCACCCCTTGTTTTAAGAAATAATGCCTTCTTTTTTCACTTTTAAATACTGAATAAATACTTGTTGCTTGACAAATTTTGTTCCTCTGTACAGTCTATACATAATAGATATATCATTTGCTATTATAAAGAATAAAAATAGATTGGATAAACAACAATACTGTGGTATAAATATTTCAAAAATTGATTATGCAGGGGGCTCTTTGTCACTTGTAGATTTTCCAAAACTTTGCTTTTCCTCCGTTATTCTCATGCTACCTAACTCTGGCTCTTTGCCTTGTTCATTTAAATTTTAGCTTAGGAAGTGCACAGGAAGAAATGAAGCATTCACATTACTTGAAAAGAAAAGAGAAGCATTCAGGCTTTGTTCACTCCCAGCTTTTGATCATAACTATAATTCTCTATAAGCAATCCAATAAAACTTCCCATTGAGTTGCACTTGTGTTTCCTTTGAGCTTGAATTTACAGCCTACTATTGGTAGATTAAAAATCCGTTAAAATCTATAAGAACAGCAGAAGTTACATATTCCTTTTGCTGTAGTAAAGATTTTTCTAAAAGATTTTACATTAAAACTCGGTTGCTAAGTAGTGATATTAATAGGCCATTTTAAAATCAAACTTGGCTTGTGCTTAAGCCATGGAAGACTACACAAGGAGGAGCTTCCCATATTCTATGAGATTGAATTTTGGACAAATGACTGAGACACAGTTGATTTTTTTTTTCTCATATCAGAAAGACAATGCTAGACTCCATTAACAAACAGCAGACAACCTCAAAGATAAGTGGTAATGAGGAGGATAGTTGGCAAAGAATATGTTAGGAAGGGGTGATAATAGATTCAGAGAAAGAGTGTCCAAATAATTGTACTGTAGATAGTGAGAAAAATGAAACTAGAGAAAGGGTGAGAGGTCCGGGATAGAGATGTAAATTTAAACTAATATGTAGATAAATGGTAATGAAAAGTCACAATGCCCAATTTTGTAAAAACACTCAAAGTGCAGTGATGAAGCAAATGTATTTCTGTCTGTGCCTTTTCAAATTGATGCTTTCATTGGATGTAATACTTTGTACTCTTTCTATAAATTAACTTGCTTTCAGCATCTTAGTATTTTTTGCAGATATTTAACAATTAAGTTTAAAATCAAAAGCAAGTGATATGATACTTGCAGCTCAGAAAGCAGCGGGACTTTGGTGGGTTGGAACGCAACTTTTCTTGCTGTTGTCCCAGGTGATTTGTCATCAACCAAGTTTTAGATCAATCAACTAGATAAACGTGACACTATTAAAGCTTTCTTCTGGAGTTATCTTTCTACTTGGTCTAACACTCAGATGCTTCTGAGCCACCCAAAGTAAAAGCCCCAGGTAGAATATCCATGAGATGGGACTGATTGTACTTCCATGGTTTACCTGTTTCCGTGGCCTGCCCTCCTTGCATGTGAAATCAGTTTGGAAACTTCCCCTTCTTCTTCCTGGTGGTCTTACTAAACTTTTCCAAGGTTTGGTGGTTCTACAAACCAGAATTTCATTGACATTTTCACCTACATTTACTTTTTTTCAATATGTTTTATCATGTTTTCTTTTTCACAAAAGCATTTTATGTTCATCGGAGAAATCCTAGGGGAAAAAAGAGCAAAAAGAAGAAAACAATTTTTAAAATACGCTAATTCTGCCGACCAAAGAAAATAACCAGCAAGATTTTGGCATATAGTCTTTGTTTTAAAAAAGACAAATTTGTATAAGATATATTTATTTATAACATATTTTAATAGAAACTCATACTGTAATACTTTTAGAACCTACTTTTTTGTTTAAGGGCGTATACTTTTTTATATAGTTAGGTATTCTTTATGCTTGATTTTCATATCAAAGTTTTTTATATTCTACTGTATGTACCAGACTTAACACATCCAATCCCTTGTTTATGGGCAATTAGTTTTGCTTTCTATTTTCTGCTTTCTATTCCCATTGCCATTCATGGAGTTATTATAAAGCCCTCATCTTACCTTGTTTAAATGATTTATTTCAAAGTTGCTTCAAATGAGTGCTTGTGTTGAGTGAACTATCAAATCTTTGTAGAAGAAGTTAAACAGCAAATACAAAAACAAACACCTCTAAAGATTGTGGCTTGTATAAAGGCTTTGATGACTTTCCATTTTTTTCAGAACAATTTCTCAGCAATTGTATAGGTTCTTCTCTAATTTACTCATGTTCTACCTTTATGACTTAACCATTTAACCTATGTTCACTCACCTCATACTACTCAGGATTCTCCAAATAGTTTGCTACCTTGATGTCCTTGCCAGTGTTATATTTTGTTGGTTTTGTTTTTTTGTTTGCTGATGATGCCTTTTATTTTTGTTTCTGCCTGGTAATATCCTACTTATTCTTAAAGACAAGCTTAAATTTGCCTTTCTGATTATCTTGACTGACTCTCCCAATCAAACTAATTGTTCCGGACTCTATACCCCAATAACCTATGGTGGTTGTCTTTCTCATGTTATACAGTTGAGAGCATGGTATAATAAGAAGCATATCCTGGTAGTCTTTGGACTCTTATAGTCCTCAGTGTGAAGCCAAAATTCATCTCCTATAATTTGTCCATGTCAGTTTGAGCGTTCATTCATTCAACCAATGTTATTAAGTACCTTCCATGTGCCAGACCTCATGTGGAGCTTTGGAGTACAATGGCAAACAAGTCATGTTAATAATGGATAATATTGATTGTGGAATATCTATTTATGAGGTACTGTTTCAAGTGTTTTACATGTATGAGCTCATTTAATCTTTACAAGAGGTTCTATTACTAATCTTCTTTTATGACTGAGGAAATTATGGAACAGAGAAGTTAAGCACTTGTGAAAGATACAAAGGTAGTAAGTAGCAAATCAACAATTCAAACCCAGGTGGTCTGTTCTCACCTGTCCTTATTGTCAAGATGATTTATTGCCTCCTAGAACAAACAAAATCAGACATAGTCTCTCCTTTCTGGAATGTTCAGGTTAGTGGAGGAGAAATATACTAAATAAATAGTGACACGACAAACATAAAATTAGAATATGGTAAGTGCTATGAAGAAGAAGTGTATAGCGCTATGAGAAATGATAATAGATTTTAAATAGCTTGGGGGGTTAGCAGTGTCTGAGAATGGTGGGGGTGAGGGAGAGGATTGGAGTGCCTCTGAGGTGGAACTCAGAATCCTATAGGCCATGTTAAGTGATATCTATTTTAGGAGCAATGGGAAGTGATTAAATATTTTTAAAGCAGGTATTTCAAAGGTATGTTTAGTTTGTAAAGAGCCCTCTGTAAGCACAGAGAAGAGTTTTCAATAAAGATGGTAATATATCTATGTAAGGGTATAGATAGACCTGTATCTGTATACGTATATAATGGTAAGTGAGAAAATGTGTTTCAAAGTGTCTAGGGCAGTGTCAGGCTGGCAGTGAGCACTGTCAATGCTGATGTCCTTCTTTATTCATTATCTTATTCACTGGATCTAACACACTACTCTGCAAAATGTAGCAAAACCATAAATACTTGTTGATTGACTAAGTGAATTAAAAAATCATTATAGAGATTTTTTTAAGATTTCCAGAAACTAGAGACTCCATGCTTCACAAAAAAAGTCCATTAAGTAGCTTTATGTGTGAGAATATATTTTCTCATTTTGAGCCAAAAATCTAATTTCCTGTAATTCTATTTAATTTTCCCTTCTGGACCTGTAAAGAATGAGTACAAATCCTGTTCTGGGATACTCCTCAAATAACTGAAGAAGATTATTTGAAATGTTTCTGTTTTAGATCCTTCAGCCAGGTAATGTTTCACCAAGACTGTGAAGGACCCACTCTTTCATTAGCTGTATCACTTAGAGCCAAAACTTTACATGTATTCTGCCCAGTCGAGAAATAATGAGGTTATTAGAATTGTTATTTAGGGTGTCTGTCCTAATTAACACACCTCAAAATCACATTTAGTATTTTGAAAGTAACATGATGTTTATTCATATTGAATTCATATTCTATAAAAATCTTATCTGAACTGCTTGAAATCATGTATCTTTTATCCTCTGCTTATGCCATAGGTTGTTTGAACTCAGCAGCTTTACATTTATCAGTATTGATTTAAATGTAATCATTTTGGTTAAAATGTTTTTGAATAGTGATTCTATCGTCTAGTGTAGTATTTGTTTTTCTAAGATTTTTGTTTTGTATGTACTTTGAAAAATCTTTTTACAACCTTAGTTTTGTTGTTGATTATACTATCAAATAAGATAGAATTAAAGTTAGAGCGCTTGTTTTACTAAAGATTTATTTCTGGTTGTCAATGACTGCCAGATGTTGTCTGATTAGCTGTAAGGCTGTCTAATTGTCCATTTATCTCTACTGTAATTTTTCAATTTATTGTTAAAAGTTCTACTGAAAACCAGAATCAAATCTAAGGCATTTGCAGATAGGTTTAATTAAAGCTTTTGAACAAAAGCAATATAGATAGCATGAACTTATATATTGTTAGTAAAGTAAATAACAACAAAAATATGTAATGAGTGGTTTCTCTGTGTCAGACACTTTTCTGAGTGTTTACATACATCAGTTCTCACAAATTAAATGAAGGTGAGCAGGTACTATCAATATCTACATTTTGTAGATGAGAAAACTCAGGCACAGAAGTTAAATTACTTGCTAAGTTCATATAGTTAGAAAGGAGTGGAGTCAGGAACTGTACCTTCACAGTCTGGCTCCAACTTTGGTGCTCAAACCATATTGACTCAGGAATCTTAATTTTTTACGTGCTGTAGGAAAACAACATAAAAATTGAAGTAATGTGGCACTTTCAAGAAGAAGTTTTTGGAAATTTTTCTCATATTAGAATTTTTTCTAACATTCCATATATTGAGGACTTTTAAAATACGTTGCTTTCAATCTAAAATAATTAATGTACCATATATTTAAAATGACTTTTAGTGGATATCTGCTGTCTGTGAGAATAATATCAACTTAGTTGAGGAAACCCTCAGACAAATTACATGTGAGGACAGCTTAGTTCTATTCCTTATGGTACACTGGCAACATAATAGCAAATGAACAATAAACTTAGCTGTGGGGAAAGACAGGAAAACCTTTGCAGTCATTCATGGATGTAAAAAACACAGGCAGGCTGATTATGGTGTCTTCCTGCATGAATGCTTTTTTCAATAAATTTTTTAAAATTGTGGCAACATCAGAGGTTTGTAAAATGACAAGAAAATGAGGTTTTAAAAGATAATTCCAATAGTGGAGTAGTATATAGTTTTATTGGAACTTAAAAAAAATGCCTAAATATGACCTTAGAGGAATACATAATCTAGAAAATGCATACTAATAACAAATGTGTATGTGGTTGTCCTGTATTTAGTACTAGAATATGGTTCTTAGCTTCTTTGTGGGAGAAATCTCATGATTTGATGCAAATTGTAATGCTGGTAAAAGTGACACTATTTCAGTAAGAATTAACAATTTGGGGTCGACCATGGTGACTCACGCCTGTAATGCCCACACTTTGGGAGGCCAAGCCAGATGGATCACCTGAGGTCAGGAGTTCAAGACCAGCCTGGCCAACATGACAAAACCTCGTCTCTACTAAAAATACAAAAATTAGCTGCGCGTGGTGATGGGCACCTGTAATTCCAGCTACTCCGGAGGCTGAGGCAAGAGAATTGCTTGAACCTGTGCGGCTGAGGTTGCAGTGAGCTGAGGTCATGCCACTGCACTCCAGCTTGGGTGACAGAGTGAGACTCTGTCTCAAAAAAAAAAAAAAAAAAGAATTAGCAATTTGGAAATTTGGATGTTTTTCTAATAATTTATATATTTAGGACTTTTTCCAATGAATTAGATTTATATGAGTAATCTATCATTAAAGTATGTTGGAGAAAGCTTTTAATTCACTGAAAGTATCCTGTAGGTGAGAAGGAAAAAAAAAAGTCCCAATAGCATGTATTTTTCTTTTTGGCTCTATCAACAACAACAAAATCCTAATTTGGATAACTAATATGCTTAAGTATTCTCTGAAAAGACTCATAATATATTGGAGCTGTTTGAGTGCTCCTACAAATCATTTTGCTTTACAGCTTTGATCTTGAAATATGTGGACTGATATCTGATTTATGCTGTTGGTCCTTCTTGTAGATAGTTAAGTGTTCTTGCTTCAAGTTATTAAATTAAGCCCAAAGCTATAAATGGACCCCCTTGACTTAGAGCACTTGAAAAGATCTTTCCCCTTTACATTCTCTCCCCTTTAAATTCTATACTGTATCCTTTTAGTTATGTTTGCTGTGGCCTACTGATGTCTTTTTGTCCTTTTGGGAAGTATTTATTCACTATCATCTTCTCTTGTCATCTTCTAAAATATCTTTTCCTTTATTTATAACTATTATCTCTAAAAATTTGGGGGACCATATTCAAAGAAGGTTACTTGAAAAACCTGTTGTATTTTATAACCTATGAACTTACTTCTAACTTAATTCTACATGGAAGTGCTTCACGGAAAACAAATCTGGTAGCATAAAATAAATGAAAGAAAAGTTAAACTTGTTGCACCCGGTATACAGATGGAACTGAAAAATGGGTTGGAAGCCTACCTAATTGAAAAATCTACATGATATTCTAAGAAGGCATATATAGAGGGCCATTTTTGAATCATAGTTATTGATTTTGCTTTTCTTTCCCACTGAACTTTCAGCTATCCTTATTACCATATTAAAGGGTAGATCACTATCTTACCTTTTGCATCTTTGCCTCCTAGAACCTAAAACAGCGTTCAGTATATTTTTAAAATAGAAAACAGCAATAATACTAGCTAATTTTAAAATATTGCTTACCATGTGCCAGGCATGCTTCTGGGTTTTAAATCATGCTTCCTGTGCATTAAATCATTCAGTTGTCATAACAAAGCAGGACATATTATGATCCTTATGTACGTAGGAGGAAATTGAGACACAAGGAGTCCAAATAACTTGCTCAGACTCAGAGAGTAAGTGGAGAGAGATACATTAAACAATATAAACAGGCAAAAGAAGAGAATCTATGGCTATTTATGTTATTGGTAAACTATAGTTTTACTATTCAGTCATTAATTTAGATGTATTTATTTTAGCCTGGTCATCCTTAGTGAATGCAAATTGAGGCAGTATTGGTTGACAGAATATTGAGCAACAGGGCAAGATGATCAAACCTATGAGAGTAGAGAAGGGAATCCAACCAAAATTAATAGGCATTATCTAATTTGCATGTCTGTGGAATCAGACCCCATTGGGGAGCCAGGTCAAAAAGAAAGTGTTTAAGGTGAATATCAGAAATGATGAATTCCTGAAAATCCCCAGTAAGCCTTATAGTTGAGACCAGTATACCATTCCTCAGTAAGATGCAATACAGCTAGTTTTTCCTCCAACAGTGGAATATTTTGCTTTTTAGATGAGAAGCAGGGGATGTAGACAGGTTGTGTTGAGAACCATGTAATAAGAAGCAGCATGAAAAATACTTCTCTTTAAACACCAGAGTCATTCTAATGGTGAGATGCTTAAACCCTGAGACGTATAGGAGATCTGAGACTAATTCAACTACAAATTCACATCTCCTGTGTGAGCCATGGGTGAGCTGGGTAGAGTGGTTGTGGAATTATACGGGTTACATTGACTACTTAAACCTTGTCCTATTTTTCCTATATGAGAATAGTTGAAATTCTCATAAAAATGCATGTATGATGTGAAACTGAAGTATAATGTACAGTCAGATAATTTTAAATATACATTTAATGAAATAAATGTTTATGATTTGTAACATAAGCAGTATTTTAATTTCTGTGCATTTTAAATTGATGCTTGGATAGAGGAAAAGGATGAAGAAGAAGCTCAATGGTATATTAATTGAGAGAGTAAAGTAAAGTGGCATAGTAATGACAGTTATAAAAGGGCCAGTGCATACCCCATTGCTGTCAAGGGATTGTAAACTTCCAGACTGGGCTAAGTGGAATGCTGGGAAAGGTGTGTACAGCCGTGACAAGTCCTTAGACTTAGGACTTAGAAGCTCATTTATGCCTGAGAAGATCTCCTTGGGCTGTTTGTTGTTATGTTTCTGAAGATTGTTCCATGAACATGGAGGGAGAAGCTGTAAAATGGTTTTAACTAATAACCAGGCACGATAACTAATGACCATTCCTTTGGGAAGCCAAGGCGAGAGGATCCCTTGAGCCTAGGAGTTTGAGACCAGCCTGGGCGACATAATGAGACCCTATCTGTACAAACCATTAAAAGTTAAATGGGAATAACTTTTCCTATAATCCTATAATTCCTATAATCCCAGCTACTTGGGAGGCTGAGGTGGGAGGATCGCTTGAGCCTGGGAGGTGGAGGATGCAGTGAGCGATGATGCTACCACTGCACAGCCTGGGCAGCGGAGTGAGACCTCATATCTTTTCTTCTTTTTTTTCTTTTTTTTTTTTTAAAGCAGATTTTAAGGCCTAATATGCCTTTCTGTCCTCTGGAAAAGTGAATTCATTAACTCATAATAGACCAGAATACAGATGCTCCTCAACTTACAATGGGTGGGTTGACCTTTTGATAAACCTATCCTATCCTAGGTGGAAAATGTCAGGAATTGAAAATGCATTTAATACAGCGAATCTACTGAACACCATAACTTAGCTGCACCTACCTTAAATGTGCTCAGAACACTTATGTTAGCCTACAGCAGGGCAAAATTATCTAACACAAAGCCTTTTCAAGTGAAGTGTTGAATATCTCATCTAATTTACTGAATACTGTACCAGAATCAGGAGACACAGATGGGCATGTTGTATACATGATGGGAGGCAAAAACACAGAATACAATATCCAAAAAGCTCTGGCAACACAGTGCATTGTATAGTCTCAGTTGTTTGCCCTCATGGTTGCGTGACTGACTAGAAGCTACAGCTCACTACCACTGCCTGTCATCTCGAGGGAGTATCCTACTGTATATTGATAGCCTGGGAAAAGATCAGAATTCAAAGTATGGTTTCTGTTGAATGCATATCACTTTGCACCGTGGTAAAGCCAAAAAACTGTAAGTCGAACTATTTTAAGTCAGGACCGTCTGTATGCAATTAAATGTCAAGGTAACACACCAGGGCACCTTTTCCATGGAAAGTGTTACAAAAATTGATTCTTCGCCTTTGATTCTCTTGTGTTTTGGTTTTCTAGGTACTATTCAATTATGTAAAAGAGTGCTCTGTAATGTTAAATGTTTATTTAGCTCACAGTTTAAAGAACTTGAGCTAGTTATGTTTTAGATTCCTTGATACCATTTGAAATATCTAATTAGAGGTAACAAGCACCCTGATACCATTTTTATGGGACCAACGATTTCTCTGTCATTTTTTCTGCAGATGGTAAATCCCATATATTTTACATTGATTTTGTATCAAATTCTATTTCAGACAGTTATATATACTGAAATTGTCCTCCAATTCTGTTTCTATCTATCTGGAACTTGTCAAGGATGGGTATCGGGGGGGAAAACATAGGCTTTGAAGACAGGCAGACTTAGATGAATACACTAGCTGAGTGGTCATGGGACTATTGCTTAATCTCTGTCTTAGTTTCTCCTTCTGTGCAATAGAAATAATTCATTCTACTTTATACAGTAGCATATAGAACAATGCCTGGCACTTAGCAGGTGCCAGACAACTTAGCTTTCTTTTCTATAAAAGGTTTTTAGGAGGAAAACAAGATTTTTTTTTTTTTTTAATCTGAAATACTTTCACAAGGGTTTTTAACCAAAGGGCCAAATCTGGCCTACACAATGTTTGTAAAAATCATATTTGAAGTAATTGCCAACTTTAAACATCAGTAACTGTCACATAAAAATCTGTACTTCTCACTTATCTTGAAAAAGTGTATTTTCTGGCACAGAGCCTCCCCAGTACTGCTCGGAACTCCAGGCAGAAGCTGAGTATTGGCTGCTGCTTTGGACAGAGCATTTGCTAAACAGCTCACTGCAGTGCTTTAAATGACTTCTCTAGGCCTCTGCACCTGGAACTTCTTCACTATATTTTCCTTTTCCTAATGAATCATTTCATGATATTTTCACCAAAGAACAATTGAATCTGTAAAAATAAATACTTGCAGTGCTTACATGGAAAAAAAAAAAAAAAAAAGTCGAGCTCTTGTGTTGTTACTCTAGGTGTTCGTACTTTCCAAACTGAAAGTTGGCTGATGTGCTCTCAAGATGACACTGGGTGTTTGGAACTGAACTTCCATAAAGAAACTTTGTTACTGTGGTTCCAAACCACATGGACACTCAATTAATGCTGTTGACTGATGACTGTGAATTTTCAAGTGTTTTCAGTTTCACTGCCTTTGTCCTGGACTGCCCTGGAGTGTGGTAGCAATGACACACTGTTTGTAAAATTAAAGTGCTATATTCATCCTTGAAACAAATGGCAAAGCTATTCAGGATTGGTATTATTCTGATGTTCTGGTAAGGATCCTATTGAAACAGGCACGTTAAAACATAGTCGGCGGTCAATTATCGCAGTGTATCTTTTGAATGAGAAAGAGTCAATGACTAGTTTTACAAGAGCCTAGTGACCCTGTGAGTGTTATTAATTTTATTATCCCAGGGAAAATAGACCTATTGTTTAGCCCTCAGGCTAAAATTTTACACCATTATCTATATGAGCACTATCTTAAGAGTCCCCCACAGAATATACTTATGGGAGAAAGAGTTGAGTACAGTCATCACTTTAATATAAAAACAATCCTTTAAATATGAAAATAGTAGCATGACTCTAAGTCCAAAATGTAGAGAGATAATTACGGAGATAGAAACCTTGAGATCTATTTCTAGGTTATCCTGGCACTCAGGCTTCTATGATATTCTGTTTAGACAATACCCCATAAAGTATCACAGTGAATTTAAACATCACATTTGCATTTTCTAGGGTATTTATGATGATTTTTTCTGAGTGTACTCTCTAGATGAGACATAGAAATATGGTGGTTAAAAGGGGTCTTTGGAATTAGATTGCCTGTATCTGAAGTTGGGCTCTGACATGGATACGGCAGCTATGGGATCTTAAGCAAGTTTTCTACCCTCTATATTTCTTGTTTCCTCAGCTAAAAAATGCAGGTAGTAATAGCACCTCCCTAATTATGTGAGTGAGAAGAATGAATGAGATAATGTTAATAATCCCTTAGCCCATAAAAAGGCCCAAGTAATGCTGTTGTTTTGTTCTTACCTTGGTTTAAGATGTATTTCAAACACAACCTGGACTTGAATAAAGAAGTGACCTGTGATTATTCCATTCAGTTACCAAATCTAAACTAAATTGATGACAAAAACAAAACAGAACAAAACAAAAACAACAACAACAAAAACTTGACTGCTCTGAACATACTGTGAAGTACTACAAATTACCACATCATAAAACACTGGTTTGGTCTATTGGTGGACAAGTAATCATCAGAAATAAGCTGTTTATCTATAATCTGAAGCTGCAGATCCAAGGACTAGAGTGTTAGAAGGGTTGGGGAATTCAAAATATGGGAAACCCAGGACATCTAAGTTCAAGATTCTCTTGGACTTCCACTTTGCCACCACATCTTTGCCCCTAATACTATGTATATAAGAAAATACCAGAAACAGGAGCAGACTCCCACTGCAGTGAGGAGCTTGGATGTAGCAGTGGACTGTCTTCATTTAAACTCAAAGCCCGTTTAATCCGTGGATCATAGACCGTATGATTATTTGCACCAGCCATACAATCACATTGTAGGCAATTTGCTCATTGTAGCGGGCTTCTTAAACCACAGTGGACTGTAATGACATTCACCTGTGGCCAATGATTTAGTTTAAGACAAAGCACTATGTATTTAAATAATATTTAACATACACTGTTTCTCTCCACTCATCTTTGAAAATTTAAATGTGTGTGCTTTCTACTGTAAATGTACACCCCGACCCTGACTTTTTTATCTTTGGGTTTCTTCTTTTTTTTTTTTCTTCCCCAAAACAGAGTCTTGCCCTGTTACCCAGGCTGGAGTGCAGTGGCATGGTCATGGCTCACTACAGTCTGAACTTCCCGGGCTTAGGTGATTATCCCACCTCAGCCTCCCAAGTATCTGAGACTACAGGCACGTGCCACCACACCCAGCTAATGTCTATATTTTTTGTAGAGATGGGGTTTCATCATGTTGCCCAGGCTAGTGTTGAACTCCAGAACTCAAGTAATCTGTTCACCTTAGCCTCCCAAAGTGTTGGGATTACAGGTTTGATCCACTGTCCCCAACCTTATCATTTAATGCTTAATCTCAATTTTTGCTGTCTCAAGAGTTTCTTTTCTTTTCTTTTCTTTTCTTTTCTTTTTTTTTTTTTTTTTTTTAATGGATCTTGGTGGCTCTTGCCTTTAGAAGAGAAACTAGCTCACTTCATGGTAGAGGAGTCATTGCCCAGGTCAGGCTGTTTGGCTCCCTTTTGTTACAGAGGCCCCTAGATACAAAATCTGTGGCATTAGGGAAGCCCTCTCTAGTGAAAACCATTTTTATTTTTAGTATAGTCAGGAGATAATGGTAACACCTATTCCTTATTTTCTTGAGGTATCTTACAGTCCACACTCTGGTCTAAGGCAGTTGGTCCCTCTCATGTTGGCTCCACAAATCTTGTGCCTTTGTGTAGTGACCACTGGGGATGGACAGGGAGTGAATGTGAGGAATATATAGATCTACAGATATACACACATACATACATATAAAATATGTATGATGTAGATGACATATATGAAGTGTATTTTATAGATTATAGGTGGCATTTTATAGCCCAAAGATACAAGGGATGAGGGTGTGTCTGTGTGTATTTGTGTAAGACCTTAGACCTTTGCTTCCAGCGTGCATGCACTGTGCTTACTGCAGGAAACTGACAGTTTTCCCACCCTTGTGGAAACAGAGCTTCTGAGAGTAGAGTACTGCTTCCAGAGAAACACTGTCACCCCAAATATCCATCGTACTTTTTTGGTATGTCCCAGTTTTATTTTTGTTTTGGGTTGCTTTTCTCTTTTATGGGATTCCCCACTTAGATATCACACAGTCCTTGTGGTTGAACTGAAAATACTATGTGCAAAACTGCTGGAAAATTGTTCCCACTGCATGAAAGATGTTAGAGAACTGAACAACATGGACGCCAAAAGGACAAAATATGAGGTGAAGCGAAGGAATATTTAACTTTAATTGCCGTGTAAAGTATGATGCTAAATATAACTAACAAATGTTGAAGATACTTGCATGCTGCATGTAGTTTTCGGACAACTCTGGAGTACACTTTTGAGCTTTGAGGTAGGGCCCTGTGAAGGGATGCTTCCTAATCAAAACGTAGCTTTTAGTCTCTGAACATGAACTTCCAGAAGTATGACTTGCCAAGAAGACAGGCTGCAAGGTACGCCCTTCCTGTTTCTGCACTTTTCTTTTCGTGGCTCTGTAATCTTGTTCATTGAGTGCTTGGTGATTATTTTCTCCATTAAGTAGTGTTTCTTTTCTTTTCTTTTTTCTTTCTTTTTTTTTTTTTTTTTTTTTGAGATGGGGTTTCACTCTTGTTGCCCAGGCTGGAGTGCAATGGTGTAATCTTGGCTCACTGCAACCTTTGCCTCCCGGTTCAAGCGATTCTCCTGCCTCAGCCTCCCGAGCAGCTGGGATTACAGGCACCCGCCACCACGCCTGGCTAATTTTGTATTTTTAGTACAGGTGGGATTCACCATGTCAGGCTGGTCTCAAACTCCTGACCTCAGGTGATCTGCCCACCTCAGCCTCCCAAAGTTCTCTTTTCTTAAGGCAGAAAAATTATTTCCTCCTTGTTTTTGTTTTGTGTTTTTTTTTCCCCCCGTTCTGTTTCATTACTAATGTCTGGAATAGGAATTGATTAGGTCTCACTGAGATCTCCCAGACTTCCTCTGTCTCCCCAAGTAATGATAACATCTACTAGAAATGGCATAGTAAGAAACCAAAGCAGCTATTTGTGAGTCCTTTAGAGTGTTTCTCAAAAGGTGGTGAATCTAAAATTCATCTAAGAAGTTTGTCAAAACTCAGATTTCTGCCGGGTGCAGTGGCTCATGCCTGTAATCCCAGCACTTTGAGAAGCCAAGTTGGGCAGATTGCTTGAGCTCAGGAGTTCGAGACCAGCCTGGGCAAACATGGCAAAACCCCGTCTCTGCTGAAAATACAGAAATTAGCCAGGTATGATGGGGCACACTAGTAATCCCAGCTGCCTGGGAGGCTGAGGCTGGAGGATCACTTGAACCCAGGAGGTGTAGGTTGCAGTGAGCTGAGATTACACCACTGTACTCCAGACTGGGCGACACAGCAAGACTGTCTCAGAAATAAATAAACAAGCAAATAAATAAAACAAGAATGAAAACAAAAACAAACGAACAAAAAAACAAAACAAACAAAAACACCCTTAGATTTCTGGGTCACACTGATTCAGTAGGGCTCAGTAATTTCCAGGAAATTGCATTTTTTCATGCTTCTCCCAGGGAAACATTGCTTTGTGGATCCATGTTTTCCATGGCTGGTAGTAACTGGGTGAATATCTGGGATAACTTCTTATTCCTAACTATGATTGAACATCAGAATTTTACAGTGGATGTTCGTAAAAATGCCTGAGCCTCACACCCAGAAATTCTAATTTATTAGGTTTGGTTTAAGGCCCAAGCATCCGTATTAAAATATTAAAATATCACCTCCCCCGCCCTGACCCAGGCAACAACTGAACTCCTCAGGCAATTTTTTCTGTGCACCCAAGATTGATAACCATGGCCTTAGCTCTTAATCTCACCATGTTGCTATATGAATACTCCTCAATGATTACCAGGTAGAAAGCTGGAAAAGGCTGCATTCCTTATGAATAACTAATATGAGCAGAAAAGGCCAGCATATCAGCTGCCCCTCATTTATCCATTGATTAGGTCTCAAAATATGACAAGCTCAACTTAACTGTTAGGGAAAGAGTCAATGAGACCAGTAGATAGCTGGAAAACAGACCTCTTAGTTTATTTCCTAAGTGTCACATCAATCTGCCCAGTGAAGTGATTAAAGGGGAGACTCCAAACTGCAACGGGAACCAGGCCCTGATTTGTTCAGGGTCATGAGCAATGGCTTGAAACCATCTTGTTTGCAGATACTTCTTTCATGCTATTAGGATGTCAGTTGACAGACTTTGCAAGATGTATGGCTCAAAACTCAAGTGTACACATGTGCGAGAGGGTGGGACGATGCGATGGGTTATATGACATGAAAGGAGGGGAAGATGGCATGGGAGTGTGACTGTGGATACTCTGGACCACCCTTTTGGAATTCAACTTTCTAATGTTTCTCTCTAGGTTTTCCCCCTTTCCTCCCAGTAAACATGATTTTTAACTTCCGGAATTTCTGCTGTAGGAAATTAAAATAAAAAGTGAGACTTCTACCACTAGCACCTAATTTATGAAAAGATTCCTAGGGTGCTTTTAATAATAAAGTTTCATTGAGGGGAAAATAATAAAGATTTAGCCTCCCTGTTCCCGGGAATCGATGACCTTTCTCATTCTCTTGAGAAAACTCTGCTTTCATAGCATAATTGACTCTCTTTTATTGGACCTGTTTGCTTCTTTCAAACTCATTCGAATTGAAATTTCTGATGTTTGAAATCTCACATCCTCTTCACGGTGGGGACAGTAACTTGCTGCATCTTCCTGCTTTTCCCTCAGAGATTTTTCTCTTTCTGCCAGGAGGGAATCCCTTGCCTGTTGCTGTGAACGACACTTCTCAGTGATCTCCCTCTTTCAGTTCCTCCGATCCAAGCTGAAACTTTATTTTTCTTTCTCTCATCTTTCTTTTCTTTTCTTTTTCTTAAGACAGGTTCTCCCTCTATCACCCAGGCTGGAGTGCAATGACATGAACACAGCTCACTGCAGCCTCGACCTCCCTGGGCTCAGGTGATTTTCCCGCCTCAGCCTCCTGAGTAGCTGGAACCACAGGCATGCACCACCATGCCCGGCTTATTTTTGTAGTTTTTTGGAGAGACAGGGTTTTACCATGTTGCCGAGGCTTGTCTCAAACTACTGGGCTCAAGAGATCCTCCTGCTTCAGCCTCCCAAAGTGCTGGGATTACAGGTGTGACTCAGCATGCCTGGCCCAAACTGAAACTTTCTAAAAGGAAATGTTACCCTATGACTCCCCTGCTTGAAGTCCTGGGACTCTCCAGGATTTGTTTAAATGCAAATTTAGTTCACAGAATTTGTTGCTACTTCCAATCCCCAAGCCTGCTTACACCACACATGCACACACACACACACACACACACACACACATTCTCCAACTATAGTATATTATCCCTCATTCCTCAAAGTGGCATGTTCTCATATTCTCTAGCATCTATGCACATTTTCTGCCCTTTGCTTAATTTTGTCTTTCTCTGTAGAAGACCCCATAAACTCTAACCCTTACTTCAAGACTCAACTTAAATGCCACTTTTTCTGTGAAAATGGAAACTTTGCCCTTCAATCAGAGGGTCATTTCTTCTTTTTTTATAAAACAGAGACGGGGTCTTGCTGTGTTGCCCAGGCTGGCCCTGAACTCCCGGGCTCAAGCAATCCTCTTGCCTCAGCCTCCCAATTGCTGGGATTACAGGCATGAGCCACTGCACCTGGCCAAAGTGTCCCTTCTTTATATGCTTCTCTAGCCCCCTATTCACACTTCCATGCTAAACACTCAGTGTTATCATTGCATTAGGATTGCTTCCTTCAGAAACCGAATATGAAAGCTGTTTCTGTCTCGTTTTTCTCCATTGCCTCATAAAATACTGAGCAAATAATTGTCAACACTTTAATAACTGTCTGTTGGCTGGCTGGGCACGGTGGCTCACACCTGTAATCCTAGCACTTTGGGAGGCCGAGGTGGGTGGATCATGAGGTCAGGGGATCGAGACCATCCTGGCTAACACCGTGAAACCCCGTCTCTACTAAAAATACAAAAAATTAGCTGGGCGTGGTGGTGGGTACCTGTAGTCCCAGCTACTTGGGAGGCTGAGGCAGGAGAATCGCTTGAATCTGGGAGGCGGAGGTTCCAGTGAGCCGAGATTGGGCCACTGCACTCCAGCCTGGGCAACAGAGCAAGACTCTGCCTCCAAAAAAAAAAAAAAAAAAACGAACAAACAAACAAAACTGTCTATTGGCCAATGAAATAAAAGAAAAAAACAAAATCACTATTAGAAGTTCGCCAAAAAAATAGGTCTTGGGAGCAGAGGGAAAGGCTTAGAGCAAAATAAGTAGGGAATAAACTATGAAAGTTTCATTTTTCCCCATTGCTACAGCACCCAGTTTAACAACCAAGCCTACCTAGGACCCCTGTACTCTGGCAGCCAACTAGAGCAAGAAGAGCTAGAAATGGTGCTTCAGTGGGATAGCTATTTGCTAAGCCACATTTCTAGGTTATGGTGGTTTGGGGAAGGGGCAATTATTCATCTATTCCACATGAATTTATAATGATGTTGCAGATGAAGTAGTGTAGGTAGATGCAGCAGTGGCTTGGCCAAGGCATCTCATTAGTGGCACCACGATATGCTGTGTCCTCTTAATCCAGTTCTTCACTTTGACTACACTACTGAAAGCCAAATTCCATTATTCCTGACAATTGGGGAGATAATTTTGTACCATGTGTATTCATAATGCCCTTGATAATTTATTAAAAATCATGGAGACCTTTTGTTTAAATGCACACCAAGTACTATAAATCTCATTGGTTTTCAAGTTTTATCACCCAAATTCAAATAGGTGCATGTGTGGGCCGACGGGGTGTGCAGTGGGCTGCAAATGACATCAGAAACACATGGAACACAAGTGACAGAGGTCCTAAGGGCACATTTTAAGTCTGCTTCTCCTGGTGCTGTGTATGTCTGAGGGTAAAATCCGGTTTTCCTTATCGAGAAGTGCAGTGACTCCTGCCCTTACTCCTCTGTCTTCTTCCCACCTGACACTGGGTCTCATGAGTGTTCACAAGCATGGCGCCTGGCTTGTTCTGTGGCATTTGCCCCATTCTCCTCCTTTGCGCTGACTAATGCAGGAATGTCACCGGCCACCCTATGGGTTGCCTTGCAGATGTGACACAAGTTCCCTGTCCTTGCACTAGCGCTGCCTGCTGTTTTGTGGACGGCAGAGGAGAGCTGCCTTGTGTTTCCAGTGTTCCTCCTGAATGCTGTGAAACCACTCTTTTATTTCATTTTCGTCTTTCTGTTTCCCCAGGACTCTGACATGAGTTCCTGAGAAAAATGGCAGGGGCAGGAAACAATCTTAAGCCATAAAACCTGCTGTACTGGAAGGTGCCACTGTCCTCTGAAAAAAATGCATGATCCTTACACTTAGTTTATTAGCCTCTGTTATTACTTTCTCCCACAATGCCCTTTGTGGTTCAGGCAGAAATACACCTAATGAACTCATTCTACCAGCCCTCCAAATAGCTGGACAGGTATAAGGCTGGACAGCCTTGAGATTGGGGTGGTGAGGATGGCATAACATAGCTTAGATCAGTCAGATCCATTGCTTAATATGTATCTATAGTGAAACAAAGTTTACAAACAAAGGGCTAGAAGACCCTTGACATCTTTGAGGGGGATAATTTGCTCAAGGCTACTATTATGCAGCATTGCACGTGGCATCCTAATCTAGGTCCTTCTAATTACAGAGCCACTACAGTTTTAATACTTCTCGTTTCTTGTCTAGTTTTCTGTCTTTAGCCTAGTGCTGGACAATACATGTAAAATACATGTTGGATGAATGAACGAGGACAGGAACCAGAACACATTGTGTGTGAAGATGCTAATGCCCTGGAAACACTATGAAGACAATGCCCAAGTAAAACAGTTGTGGATAGTGGTTTCTTTTGAAGTATCACTTGTTTAAAAAACGATCTCTGAGGAACTGACTTGGAGTGAGAATTTACTATATAACAGCTTGAATTTTTAAAGACATAGCTCAGAGTCTTTATGACCTGCGTGAGAGTTGATAATGGATTTTGACAATAATGATTTGAAGTGAATTTCTTTTCCTGAAGACTTTAAAAATATCTCATGAAGTTTTCTATAAGATGTCCCTGTTAGGCATGTGAAATTTTAAATAATACATTTATAAATCAGTACCTTATTTTCTTCCACTGGGAATATAGCAAAAGTTGGTGACCTTTATGTCTGTCATAATAAAAATGACTTTTATTTACTTGAGAAGGACCTTTTAATCCTAAGAGATTCTTAATTTTTATGTGGTGTTCGCTATTCACTATAAGAATCACTTCACTTTCTTCTACAGTGTAGTTTCATTTTTGAAAGCAGTTGATTTGTCTACTTAGGAAATGTTCCATTACATTCAAGAGCTACACATACCCTTATCTTAGTAGTAATAGTTTTTTTTGGAAAGTTGGGTTGTAGTAATAATGTTTATTTGTTGTTGTGATAGGGATAGCATACTTGGTTTTACATGGAACAATCTATATGGACACATTTGCATCCACATACAGAAATACATACACAAGAATGAATCCTTTGTACCTATAGGCACATGCACGCCTGCCCATCGTTTCATAGATATGTAAGGTTTTCCTCCCTCCCTGGGAGTTTGATTTATATAACGATGGGGCTTCTTTTATACTTACTAATTCTATTCTCTATTATATTCCAAAAGGCATCATATTATCTGCCTTGTCCAATTTTCTTCCGTGTCTCATTAAAGTGGCCTGCTGTGAAGCTAATTTTTCTTGCTCATTTTATTGATATTTTGGGAGAGTGAGATATTTTCCAAGCAGTTCCTGCTTTAGTATAGGGTTGTGGTAGCTGTCAAAAGAAGGTTTTGAAACCATCCTCTAAAATAAATCAAGAATAAAAGCAGCTTATTTTAGTATCTCTATTGAAATACAAATTACAGGTCATTGATCTTTTCCACACTTCCTTGCAATTATTTCTGTTGACGATTTTTTTTCAATGAGACAATACAATATATTTTAAAAAGCAAATAAATAAACCTCAAGGATAAGAATAACACCAAATGGGTTTGTAAATGGCTTTGACACACATTTAGTAGGACAAAAGCATCATAAAACCTAGCTTTGTTGTTATTTACTACAATCCAAAATAAAGTGTATCGGTCATTAGGTTAACACAACTCTGAATCAATCTAAAATCTCACCATGGAAGGACTGTTTAACTCTACAAGTTTAGACTGACTTATTCTTGTCAGGTCAACTAGTTTTCCAAAATATGCATAAATTTTAAATAATGTATAATAATACCAGAAAACAGAAATGTATCTCCGTTTCCCTCCCCTCAGCCCCTTGCCTTCCCTTCTTTGAAAAGTAAAAAAGAATTGAGGTGACGCCAAAACAAGGAACATCCTTTCCTCTAAGAGATGGCAGTCTGTGCTTTGCCTTTGGGGGCCAGATGGCAGTGAGAACATTGAGGAACCAGCAAATGTCTGGGTTTGCACCCTGGCTCTTTCCCTTTCTCTCTCTGAGCCCCACCTTGCCCTACTGCAAACTGGGGATAATTAGACTCTTATAGGATGGTTGAGGGGATGTATATAATTAAAGAAAATAGTGATTGACATATAGTAAGTACTATGTCATGTTTATTAAAGAAAATAAAGATCTCAATAGCTGGACTACATCGAAACAAAATATTTAGAATAATAAGTGGCTGTTTTTAGTAAAACAAAGAAAATGTGTACTTTCTGCAGATCCATTTAAGATTTGGCATTGAGAGACAAAAATTATTTTCCTTTGTGATAGATTCTCAAGTAGAAGTCTCAGAATGTGGCAGAGTCAGGGAAAGAGTGGAAAGGGACACATTAACATCGCATTTCCAGGGGCAAGTCCAGAAGGGCCGGGCCAGCAGAAATCACAGTGCTGCTTCTGAAGGTTTTATCAGCTCAGCAGTGAATTCCGAATTCAGCTTATCTCTTCCAACCTGCTCCACAGGCCACTAATTCTATAAATTGTTAATAGCTGTGTTTGGAAGAGGTTCCTAGGTGAAATAAGTTTGTTAAATACTGAGTTAAGCAAACTTAAATAATAATTCTTGGAGCTTTTAATATATTTAATATGAATTTCAATCCTGTAGGAAATGCACATAGTATGTATCACATCCCAAATTTATTTCACCATGATTTCCTTGTAAAAAATCATACAACTATTGTTATCCTCCTAAAGATAGAATGTCATTTGAGAAATGAGTAACTTTTTGATCCTTGTCATATTACACAGACAAGAACTGAATATAATAAAGTTGGTTTAGAAAGAAAGAAAATAAGGTTAATAATAGCTAGCATCCAAATAACATTTTACAGCTTAAACATATTTTCATGTATATTTTTTCTTTCAGAAGCATATTTTCCTCTTTCGTATTCACTCACCCTCCACCTCACTGCCTTTCTCCTGAAATCATATGACTGGGCATTCTGAGCGCTCAGTCATTCCAGTTGCAAGTAAATACGTCCTCATAGAACACTTTGCTTATGTGCTCAAAGAAGTGAGATAAAGGCAACACTGTTTTTGGTAGCAAAAAAGTAGAAATGATCTGATATTTACCAAGGGAGCAATGAGTAAACAAAGAGCATGCAAACAATGTGTGTTAGTTAAAATGAATGAACTAGCTTTATATGCAATAGCATGCATAAGTCTTAAAAACATGATTTTGGGTGATAGTAAATGGGACAAAATTAAAATAAGCAAAAATAGGACTGAGTTTTGAAATCACTGGCAAATAACAATGAGAAGGAAGAGGTGTTATAGATAATGGTGACATGAATGGAGTTAATTCTCATCAAAACTTAGGTAATCTTATTAGTGTAAGGCTTGGAAAATTAGGAGGGCCACAGTTGTTTTAATGCTCTCTCTCTCACTGTTTCTTGCATTGCTCTGTATTTCCTGAGAATCTCATTCACATTCAAGATTTCATTTGTCAACATATATGCTAATGACACACACATTTATATTTCCACCTCACACTTTTCTCTTGAACGGCAGGTCTGTATATCCATTGTCTGGCTGAACATCTTTACTTGGATATCTTGCAGACAACTCAAACATAGTATGTCTCAAACAATTCATGATTCCACACTACTCTCTCCCTCTTCTATGAAGAAACACATAAAAGTCACTCCTCTTCTTGTATTTTCCATCTCTTACTTACAAATGGCACTCAAGCCAAAACCCATTTGTCATTCCCAACCCACCACCCTTCCCCACATCAAATGTGATCATATTCTTTCCCTTCTCCCTTCTTCCTTCTCCGTTTCTTTCCAGCCCAGTCCCTCCTCTATGTCTCTTCTTCCACTACCCCAGTTCATTTACCTTAATGATGTTTTCCTGGGTTATTGTACTATCTCTTTAAACATATCTCTGCTTCTAGGATGGTTGTTTTCCAAAACATCCTCTACATGTTTGTCAGATCTTCCCTAATCTCATGGGTTTCATATATATCTCTATTTTCCATCACATCTTTTGGTGACCTCCCTTAATTTTTGATTAAGTATAAACTCCTTAGCATGGCTTCAAAAGTCTTGATTTGTTAAACCAATAACTACTACCCCTTAACGATGATCTTCTACAACTGTTTCCTACACTTCTTCCTCTTCCCCTCTTTCCCACCGTTGGCTCTTCCAAACTCCAGCCATATCAACCTACACACCTATTCCTGTGTATTTCTGCATGCTTGGAATGCCCTTCTCAACCCTGTCCTTTGATGTGCCTCTATACTTCCTTTTAAGACTCTAAGAAATGCAGTTATCTTGTACTCCTTCATAAATCAAAAACTATGCAATAGAAGCATCACATACATTTTGACTTATAGTTATTTTGATCCATTAGAATAAAAACAGTGAAAATGAGGGCATTGAATTTCTAAAAGCAATATTTGAATCCATTGGACTGGTAAATCTGAATAATCTAGAATACTCTGATACGGAATATCATTTCAGAAATAAAATAGGAATTTTTATGGTTTATGAAACATTTGTGGGATTCGTAAATGCAAATAAATTATCCTTCAGTTTTAAGCATCTTTAGGGCAGGAATTGTGTGTGTTTATTTTATAAGCTCCGTAGCCCATAATTCCATGCTTTACACATTACTAAGCACTCAGCAAATGTTTGTTATATTGAAAAACTGATTATGTTGCCATGGGAACACATGATGTCAAAACATTTAATAATAGATATTATTTTACCTCACAGAAATAAGGCAAATGTTAACTAGGTGTGCTCACTAAGTTTTTGAAATATCACTTTGAAAATGTGAATGTTACTGTGTTTATGTACCCATTGTAAATAAATGATGCAAGGAAAAAGTGTTTGCAAGATATCTAGAAATATATTTAGTTTCCTGTATACTTAAAAAAATGCCTTTAAACATACTTTATATTGCTTTCTTACACTCTGGATTTTTTAAAAAATATATTACTTTCAAAGATACCTTCTGGTAAAATAATGAGAACAAATTGCCATTAGTTCCACTCAATATAACAGGAAACTATGTCGTAGAGAAGAATTCTTTATTTGAAAGCATTTAAACAAATAACATATTAACCACTTTTTACCAACAATTCATAATTTAAAACAGAAAAGTAGGGGAATGAAGCAATATATTGAGGTAGGAAGCATTTAGGTAGTACAGGTGAAAAGTAACCTTTAAATATTTGCCAGTCTATTTCCTCAGTTTTCACTTTCTTGTCATAAATACTTATACAGAAGTAGTGACTTGATAATTAGCTCTGGGTAGTGATTTGGTATAAATTAAGTACTTGTTTCCATTCAGGGACACCAGAGTAATCAGCAACTGGGACAGGTGAATCTAATTTTCAATTTTTTCCTTTAACCGAATTTTATAGGGCATACAGTTAAGTAGACAACATTACTATTTTTCTCCTTGGTAAATAAGTTAAATGATCATTTTGGTTTCAAAAGTGAATATTATATGCCTAGGAGTGAGAAATTAGATAAAATATATATGTATGTTGGAGCTTTTTTAATTAAAAAGGAAAGCATATATTATTGTAATGTTTAGACGTGACAGTAATTTAAGGAAGAAAGCTTTAAGTTTATACACTCTGAAATGTGTATGTTTGAACTATAAAACATCAGCTTCAATTCTACTGATGGGTATTTTACTTCTGTCTTGTAACAGCCAGTGTGTTCTGTGTCATAGAACACTGTATTATTGTGTACCTGGGGACTCGTTGAAGAAAATGGAGTGAAAGGTACAAACTTATGCAATATTTCCTCACTAGAGATCATTCTCTGAGACCATAAGTAGAGGATTGTTTGCTCCGTGGGCAAATATATATGATTATTTTTGTATTAAAGTACTGAAATAACCTGTATCATATACTATACCATTTAATTTCTACCATATAATTTCTCTTCTATTGAAATAATTTTGATAAATGATTTGAATGATGTCTGCCTTTTGGTTTTTTCACAAATTGCGGAATCAGGGCATCCAGCTACTTTTCTCTGCCTGGAGATATAGAGAGAAATATGGAGATAGATAAATGGGCAAAGACAGAGAGAAAGAGAAAGAGAGACAGAGATCCATACATATGCTTTTTAAAGCAGATAAAAGAGAGCACTGAACAAGAGGCTAAAGAAAAAATTATTATTTTCATCATTTGATTGGCTGCTGCTAACTTTTCAGAAAAGATTAATCATCATCAGAAAACATTTTGAAGACCCATGCCCCATGCTGTTTTCATACTCTTTAAAGCCATTTAGACTGACAGAATCCTTGTATTCTAGGAGCTTACAACCCAAGCCAGATAATGCGGTATGCATCTACAAGGCAGAGATTGTAGAATAAAGCTCAGAATAAATACCAAAAAAAAAAAAAAAAAAAAAAAAAAAAAAAAAAAAAAAAGAATTAAAAATTAGAAGGCCCGAAATGCAGGAGTGTGATGAGTAGACAAAAAGAACTTTGCTGAAGTTTGATCTTCTCTAATACAGTGTCTTCAAATAGATCTGGCACCAAGATCATTATTATCATATGACTACTTCCCAGATCCTGGATCAGGCCTACTGTTTATTAAGATAAATGTAGATGTGTCTGCAAAGGAGCACTTCAAACTAACAGACCTTCATAATGCTGTGTGACTAGTTTGGGATTTTTTTTTTTTTAAATCATTGCCTTATCATTTGCCTTAGGTCATTTCTGAAAGCCCTATTGTGTCATGAACTGAATTATGCTATGATTTGAGTTTATTCCTTCATATTTGAAAAGCCTTCCAGGACTATCCTTCTCTGATTTGCACTTAAGTGAAATTAAAAGTCTGACTGTTAGGTAGTGCCTTTAGACCAGCTGAAATAGCTCCTCCAGCTTACATCCTTAGGGCCTCGTTAGGAAGAGGCTCACAGCATGCCTGACACCGGTTAATATTTGCAGAGCTCATTTACCTACATTGGAAACAAACCAAAAAAAGGCCAGATGAATTCTACTGAAGTGAAGAAGGCTGAGGGCATCAGTGCCCATCATCTGGGTCACCCTTCTCTGTCGGAAGTGGATGACCCACCAGGCAGTGACTCCTTAGCTCTTTGAAACTGGCAAAACCTGTTGAAAATGGGTCTTCAAGTGTGTTTGTTGTTAAACATTCCACAGGACAAAATAGGTAACCCATAACCTTGAGAGAAAAGGGGAGTAAAAATAGGATTCCTTTTCAAAACAATATATGTCCTTTACATGGACCAAGTTAGCCATAGGGTTTGTTTTCCCAGAGGGTAAAGGATAATATTCACACGATCGTGGCTCTTCCCTGATGGGATTGTAAGCCACAGTTTTTTCCTAATTAGAAATACAGAGTATGGTGGTTTGCAGTTACTTCGAGAAAATTACTTGTTAGTTTCCTCATTACTAATTCTCCTTACTATATGGCATTTAGATTAAGGTATCCATTTGAGGAAAATCTGTGCCTATAGTTATGCGCCAAAAGTCCTCAACAACTGAACACTGTCTTCTCTATCAACCCTGATATCAGACTTACTTAGGAGTCATTACTTTTTTCTAATTATGAGGATGACTTTGAATAAAACTAGATAAGTGTACTTAAATAATATGCACTAGCTTACTAATCCAGAAGCATTCTCAACCTTTGTTTATCAGTAGATTAACTAGAGATTTTAGAGTACCTGATCTGTTTGCTAAAGAAACTCTGGTAGGCCGGGCGCGGTGGCTCATGCCTGTAATCCCAGCACTTTGGGAGGCCGAGGCAGGTGGATCACGAGGTCAAGAGTTCAAGACCAGCCTGACCAAGATGGTGAAACCCCGTCTCTACTATAAATACAAAAATTAGCCAGGCGCAGTGGCAGGCGCCTGTAATCCCAGCTACTCAGGAGGCTGAGGCAGGAGTATTGCTTGAACCTGGGGGGCGGAGGTTGCAGTGAGTCGAGATCATGCCACTGTACTTCAGCCTGGGTGACAGAGTGATACTCCATCTCAAAAAAAAAAAAAAAAAAAAAATCAAAACCCAAGAAACTCTGGTCTATTGTATCTCTTTCTATAAAAGCACAATGGAGAAAACATGTCAACACTCTTGAAACCCAGTAGGATTTTTAAAACTTAATTACTGTAAAAAAAAATTCAGTGACCAACCCAGGCTCAGGATTTTTCTAATGTCTTTTCTACCGATCTCTTTCCTTCTGTTTACTGCCAGTATCCTTGAGGGAATAAAATGTCTTCAGCATTGCTCAGAATTCTCCTTACCAATGATTTCTATTAAATTTTCCCATTTACCATAAATTTTTCTTCAACACCATATTTTTGTATCCTTAGGTTGCTTCTAGAGTTCTGACTTTTTTGGGAAGACTTCTTGAATTTGGAATTGTTAGGAAAGTGTGTACATACTTTGGGGCTTTTGTTACTGGATACTATATGACTCCAGTGGACATTCTGAAGAGCAGAGCGTGAATTTCCCTTTTCCCTGGACCCTCACTAACAACTGTGTATTAACTTTTTTAATCTTTATCAGTTTTATGGATGACAGTTTAAAGAGTGATCCATGACTTTTAAGTTGTCATTTGTAGTCACTCTGCTTTTCCTCTTTGCAACATTTGATTCTTATTGGGTGTATCCAACCACTTGAACCTCTCATCTCCTGACTTTTTATAATATTATTTCTTAATTGATTTCTAGCCAACTGTTACTATTTAGCCTCTATAACTAATATTCATTAATAGTAAACATACTGGCCTTGGCTCTGACTTTCTCAATGCTTATACTCTGTGTCTAATAAACAAATCCTCTGGGTATATTCAGAGTTTCAAACTCTGTATACTTCAGAGCTGATCTGTGAAACATGGCCCATGCGACATTTCTGCTTGATATTGTAGCTATCTTCAAATATTTGATGGAGACTGGGACTTATAAGACTGCTGGACAATGCCAAAGGCACTTTTTATTATTGTTTTATTGTCACGACAGCTGAAGTTCAGTAAGAAGTAACTTTTTTGTCCAAGATTATATGGTCAATAAGTGGGAGATTGAAGACCCTCTGGAAAAGGCCCTTTGTAAGTCTAGAAGTCTACTCACTGCCTTTCAGGCAGGACTAAAACTTGGTGTTAGGATAACAATACCTCAGCATAGGAGCATCTGGAGTTAAGCCCACCACTTCACAGTGGAATGCCCCCAGCAAATAGAATCATCTCTTTGTGTTCAGTTTGCTCAGCTGCAAAGTGGGGATAATGATATCTACTTGAGCAAGGTTGTTGTGATCATGAAATAATACATATAGTAGTACTCTGTTAGTTTTAAAGCTCCGTAGGTAAAGGGAGGAGTGTGTTTGCACATGCTATTGTTTGTGTTTGGAGGTGGTATATTATGATGTCGTCCCCTGAAAAATAATTTGTGCAACTTCGTTTTGAAACATATCACATCTTTACTGGCTAGAATTTTTTGTATTAAGCTGCTCTTCTCATGCAGGTTGATGTGTGGTCAATTCAGTTTGGGCCATAAAAATCTACAAAAGGGCCAGGCGCGGTGGCTCAAGCCTGTAATCCCAGCACTTTGGGAGGCCGAGACGGGCGGATCACGGGGTCAGGAGATCGAGACCATCCTGGCTAACACAGTGAAACCCCGTCTCTACTAAAAAATACAAAAAACTAGCCAGGCGAGGTGGTGGACGCCTGTAGTCCCAGCTGCTCGGGAGGCTGAGGCAGGAGAATGGCATGAACCTGGAAGGCGGAGCTTGCAGTGAGCTGAGATGTGGCCACTGCACTCCAGCCTGGGCGGCAGAGCGAGACTCCGTCTTAAAAAAAAAAAAAAATCTACAAAAGAAAACACTTCAGTGGGGTTGGACCTCAGTACATTACTCAAGTGTCGCTTATATCCGTCCTTTCTTCCCTTTCTCTCTATATAATCATGATTTTAGCTCAGGCCTTCTTTAACTTTCCTTTGTCCACTCCCTTCTCTTGAATCCATCTTCTAATAACAGAATATCACTTCTAATGAAAGAAAGATCACTGCCAATGGAGTGATCTTTCTAACAACAGAAAGTTGATCCTGTCACTTCATTGATTATAAACATTTAATGACCCAATGTTGCATATGTATGGTGCAAGGATGCAATGTAAATGTTGTAGCATCGCTTTTCAAGCTTACCCAACCTCCCCTATCCTCCTGGTCACTAGGCCATTCTTCTTTTAGTACATCAGGCTTGGAGTTTGAGAAATATGATGATGGATAGTGATTCTTTTTCTTCTATATATTTTTCCTACTGTAGATGTTAAGACCATTAAAACTTCAGGAATATTGTAAAATTTAACATGTCTAACTGCATTCAAGTAATTTCTTATGTATTCATTTATTATCACTGAAACTTACTAGCATCTTTCTAGAAAAAAATACCTTTGACAATTTTATCATTTCATGATTTCCTAACAGAAAATAGTGGCATGTAAAGCTGAAAGCTAAGATGTTAATTTTTTTTTCTCTTGATAGAGGGGGTGATCTGTATGCCATAATTAGTAGATTTTGCTTGTGCTTTTCTATATGTAATGGTTATTTGTATTGAACTTTAATTATTGGATACCCAGAGATGAGAAGCTTTGCCTAAAGGCATATCCTGGTTAAAAATATTTTACCCGTTATCTGTTGTTGTTGAAAACACTGGGGAGAATATACTTTTCGTCCAAGTACTGTATTCTGAATAATGTTTCATCCATAAGGATTACAGATCCTTGCAGTCTGTCAGCATCATGTTTCTGCATAATTATTCACCTTGTCAATTACTCATATTTGAGTGTTGAATGACTAGTGTTAGGTTGAATGATACTGATCCCAGAATATTATCTGGAACGTGTTCCTTAAAATAAGCTGATAGATGAATTTGTTTTATCATATGCTATCTTCTAAAATTAGGCTTAGAAAATAATATATGGTTAAGAACTCAGTTAATGAGATGCTGGGTGATTAAGTCATTTCTATGCCTAATTGATGGATAATGAGTTCATTGGGAAAAATTTATTGAGTTTCAAAACCAAGTGACAGGTTACTCTAGTTGTTGACAGTAACAGGGAAAACACAAGATCTCAAAGTTAGTAAATTCATTGAATATTTTCTCTTAGAGTAGAGTTTGTTACAAAATAAATATTTTTCTTAAGATTCAAATTATTTTCAACATTTTTTAATTTAAGAACAGAGAGTCAAATTTGTAATATTTATGGGAAAAATCCAAGGAGACAGAAGAGAAGCAGGGACTTTGTTTTACTTAACTTCTGGCCTTGAATTTAGCCTGACACATTGTAACAGTTCACAGAATGTTGGATAAAGGAATGAATGGTTAAGTGGATGGATGGATGGATGCATGGATAGATGAGTGAGTGAATGAAATAAAGACTTGTCAGGAAGTCAGCGAAATAGATATAATGAATGGAAATAATAGATTACCAAATTCCTAGGCACATGATATACCTGAGAATCATTTCATGCCAAAACACATCATATCACTCCAAATTAATGCCATTTTTCAAAATGATTGCTTTGATCCTTATAGGCTACTGTTCAAAGTAATTTTGAAAGTATTATTTTGTTTTTAACTTCAAAACAACTTTAAAGCTATATAAGAAAACAACTTTATTGATTCATTATTTGATAAGAACATCCCAAAAATTTAACCAAATGTTAACCAAGTGCTCTGACCTAAGTTAGTAGACAGCAAGGGGCTCAAAATGACTTTTGTTCCTCTAAAATCACATATGTCTTCAGAGGAGTTTTGCTTTTTGAGGTGTGTCTCAAAGAATATGTGGCAGTTTCTGAGTGAAAATTCCAAAAAGAATTTGAACAATAGATTTACTGGAATAAGTTTGTTGTTTTCAAGGAGACTATTTTGAAGGGGCAAAACCCATTTGAAAGTATGTCTAAAAAGCAGTCTTATTAAACGATTATCCATACCTCAAAGCTACATTTAATGGCATAAAGATTACTGTGATTTGACCTACCGAGAAAGTTACAAATATGTATTGATGAATTTCTATGAAATTAAGACTTTTTTCCAAATATATATTCATTCTGGGTAAATGTTTGTTATTCCTGTGACCTACTGAGCAGCAATAATTCAGTCTTATTTATTTTGTAAAATATTTCCCTGGTCAGAATGAAATTCTGAAATTTTAAAATATAGTACTAATGGTTTGTCAGTGCCAGGAGGATCAAGGATTTTTGTTTTATTAAATAAACATTTTTATTGCATTAGCTATTGTGGTGTAAAGCAATAAAATGATATGCCACCTTTTCTACCGCCTTGCCCCCTTTAATGGGAATGTTAGTATGACCTACATGCTAATTAATTTAGTAAAATCATTTGAAAGGTTTTGGTTTTCTAAATGTGTTGGATTTTTCTTGTGAAAAAACCGACCTTGGTAGAAATTGCCTTTACTTTAATAACTAGTTCACCTCTAACCTCAGTCTTCAAGACTCCTTTTAAAGGAACAAAAGTAAAATAAATGAGGTACTCTGAAATAGTAAATGCTAACACAGAATCCTATATACTATCTTATTTTGGAACATTCATGGCTATTGTGTAGAACAGAGACAAAGGAAGTATAAAAGAAAGAGAGGCAAACTCTGATTGATGGAGGCAGAAGCCCATGTGTGGCACCATATTATTACTCTATTTCTTGTTCTTGGGTGAGATATGATTTTAATGCCATAAATACTGGTGCTTCACTTAATAGGTGGGATCCGGGGAATGACTTAGCTGACTTATTTATCTACATAATCTGAAGGCAGTGCCTATAAGGCTTCTATTAGGACAGGTTGTCTAATAGGAATTCATTGGCAAATCACTTATTGAAATTCAGAGTACAATGACCCATAGGATAACTGTAATGAGCTGGATCTTCAATCTGTCCAACCAAATCCCATTTAGATATCTATTTGAAACAGTTGTATTGCCCCAGTGAACAAGTAAGCATTTAGAGATTAGTAAATTATACCTGTTGACATTGAAAGATGAGAAACAAGTTGTGACTAGATAAGTTGTATTTATTTCTCTGCATTTGTTTAATTATTGTTTTAATTAAGCTTATAGGATGTTAAATGTATTTCACCTACTTTGAACTTAGTGCAGTATTTAAGTGTGTTATAATAATTGTATGCAATTCTGGGCGTTAATTTAGCTCAATGAAGGATTTTAATGTTTTGGATTTATATTTACTTAATCAAATATTTATACATTTTAAGAAGTTTAAAATGTTTAACTATGTATAAGAACGCCAAGATATCATAGAAATGCTAATGAAACAAAAATGGAGATCAAATAGATTATGAAGCTGAAATGAAACTCTACTACAATGAAAATGGAAAGAAAACACTGAAGATAAACACTTGGAAATGAGAAAGTAAAATATCATTAGACTAATCAAAGAGAAGTACTAAATGCTAAGCAGAAATAAGTTGTAATCATCATGGACAAACATAAAACAGAATATGTCCTATAACTTGGAACACTGCAGAGAATCTGGATATTGTTTTCATAGCATGCACCCTTCTCGATTCATGTGACACAACACCATTATTTACCAAAAGACATTTTCTCACAAGTTTTACCTTCTCAGTTAACTATTCCACGCATAGATTTTTAATGCTATAGAAAGAATATGGTAATACCCTTAAAATTCCTGTATTTCTTTTATTATGGAAAACTTATGCTTTTCTTTTGAGAAGTAAGCCACTGAACTCATTAAGTGTTGTATCTGAGGAAATGTATAATTATCCTTGCAATGAAATATATAAGTACATAAATTAATTGTATTATAGTTTCTTAAGTGTTAAGTTCTGCTAGAATTATGCTGGGTATAGCTGTTTTAATACACACAGCAGATAAACATTAGGAATAATGTTGTAAGTTCTGGAAACTGGTATCAGGGAGGAATGAATCCAGGAACAGAAAATGACAAGGAGGAGAAAAGTAGAATGGTAACAAGTCTTGCTTTCCAAGGTGTATTATATTATAGTTCCCCAGAAGCAGTCCTTGAGACTAGGATTCGTGTGCTTCTTATTTATTAAGGAAGTGCTCCCAGGAGAAACCAGTAAAGGGGTGGGGGTGGCAGGACAGAGAAGGCCAGAGTCCTAGCAGGTTATGCTTTCAGAAGTCCTGATGTAGTCTCAAGGGGAGCTGTGGAATATAAATTACACCTCTGGGTTGTTGTCATCTCAGGCAAGGGTACTGGACTTTCACACTGTCCTACTAGGCAGTCGTTGGCCATAAGCCTACAGGTAATGGGATGAAACACCCACTCCCAGGCACTTCCAGCTCCGTGTTCCTACACTGGAACAGGCCTAAGTGGCCTAAGGTGTGCTCAGAGGAAAATTCACAGTGCTAAGCTGGAGAAACAAAGCCCATAGCCACTGAGACCTGGACGCTCCTAACCTCTAAAGAGAGCATCAGGTCTGAGCAGCAATAGTGTCCACAAACAGCATTTCAAAATAGAAGTATTTACATTTGTTGCATTGTTACTGCTCTTTCTATATCTACTGTCACCTCCTGCTACTGTTCCTCCTGAACTCTCAAGGACCTGATGCTCTTGAGCCGCTGTCCAGATGCCCATGTCCAGGCCCACCCTCCTTCCTCAAACTGCTCCGTGCTTAACCATGTACTTTCTCTCCATACCCAATTAAAAGTCTCATTTCATTAGCACAGCTTCGCTAAGTATTGAGAAGAGATGGGTTTGAACTCCTTCCCATTACTTTATCTTTTGTGTTTAAAGGCTGTTTGTTAACCTAAAACATCTCATCATAGTCCTTCAGACAGTTTAAGGGAAGAGGACTTGACATGGTTCAAGGAAAGAAGTTTTTCTGCAGGGAGGCCACCATGTGGGCGGAAAGGGGCCCTAGATTGTTAATTTTGCTTTCTATACTTCTGAACCCAAAGGTTTTTTTCATAGCTGCAACTTTATGGGTTGAGTTACTTTGAGTTTCAAAATAACTCATGTCATGACAGCAAAATTATGGAAACGACGTCAAAAAAAAAAATAAGAAGTTTGATAATGAAGAAGTTAAAACTCTTTCAAAATACTCAAAATAGTTTGACAAACACATGATAATAGGAGAAAAAAAATGGGAACATTTTTCATTTGTCTTAGCAATTATGAATATATTTTTTTTCTATTCCCCCTACTACCAGCGGGGTATGGCTGACTAAATTCTCATCTCTACATAGGTTGATATATGTAATTTGTTTGCAAGAAACCCCTGAAAATAATATGTATCAAGAGTGTTCACTATATTCATTCTTTAGATATTTATAGAGGACCTTTACTGTGATGAGACTCGTCTGAGCTGTGCTTAGCGTACAATGATGCCTGTTTTCAAGGAAGATATACCCATTTATGTTCAATTTCAAGTACTTAGCCAAGACTAGAGAGCCAAGTGAAAATGATGAAGGAAATAGTCTCACAGTGGCTATCCAATAATATACTGTGACTTTATTTCTGATAAAAAGGCGTGATTTACTTCTATAATCATCCTCTGAACAGTTTTTTAATTTTTAAATTTTCAAAATAAAGTTTATACCCAATTTTCCATATACAGTAACACATTATTATTATTAATTCTATCAGTGTCACTTATGAATTGTATTATTATATTATGAAAAATCAGAGCCCAAGAAAGAGAAAAATTCTTCTTCACCACTTTAAATGTAGTTTTTTCTCTCCAAGTATTTGATTTTTTGTATGTTGTTTATACACTTTTATATCCTGCCGTTTTCACTTAAAATGAAAACATAAGCATTTTTCTGTTGTTACAAACTCTTCATAAATTTTTTTAAGGCCTCCCAAACATTCCATTGAATGAGTTATTAGGTTAGCAGTTCCCTGACCGTTGGACACCTAACTTGTTTACAACTTTTTCTCTTTCACCCTTTTAAAAGGGGTATGAGTCAGACTTTTAGTGATTGAACCTTTCCATATAGCAATGAGTCCTTTGTTGTTTACTGAGCCTTTGCAGTGCTCATATATCTTTTTCCTGCCAACCAGAGCCTTCTATTGGGAATAAAACTTCATAATAGTCAGTAATGGGCTCTAGACAGGGTTAAGAATACCTTATACCTTTGACCACCGACTAAAGTCAAGTGAGTGGCCTAGATCTCAATAGCACTAAATAACAGATGTTTCCATTGGCTGATAACACATATAAGCAAAAGGCTACATGCGTATTTTGAGAGCTCAAGCAACCTTGAGGGTTGCCTGTGGGTGAAGTGTAGTTTACTACTGCTCTCCTGGATAACCTGGGAAATCTAGAGGAAGAAGAATCTCATAAGCTGTTTGCAGAGAGGAAAGCAGATTACATTGGAGCTGGTGCTGATGCTGGTCCTGGGCATACTGAGGGTTAGTCTGATGGACTGAAAGATGGAATGTTCCTTCTTAAGTTCCGAATTTACTTCTAGAGAGTGACTGAAGGTCTCCGGGACTGGGGAGGGGAAGGTTCTTTGAAATAAACATGTCTTGAGTGGGGTGTGTCTGTGTGCGTGATTGTGTGTGTGTGTGTATTCAAGTGAGAACATTCTATTTGTAAAAGGCCTGACTAGCACTTTGAAAGTGATAAAATTCGTTGTACTTTTCGCAGATCAGGATCATCTCTTTGGTAAGAATTTAGGGCAGCAATTAGTCTGGCATCGATTTTCACAGCAGAGTGTTGATGTATGTTTACTGTCCCAGAAACACTTTCGTTCTAATGTAAAGTTACCTCTTGCCATTATTTCAGTGGAATGTGCAAGAACGGAGGTAAGGTCACAAGATGCAGGAAAGCAGATGTTGATAACCTATGTATGTGTGGGAACAGGACATAGATAGGGTGGGTCATGGCTAGGATAAGTTTACTACTTCCAATATCCTGGCCTTTTCTAGAAAACTATTTTAGAAAGCACGTATTACTTTGAAACAGCAGTAGGCAAAGTAATACCAAACTGTGATGTAATCATCAAGAAACCCATATTTGTAATAAGGTTAATTAAATTTGCTGCAGTCTTGAGACAAGCCTCCTGTAAGTGTGCCAGTAAATCTGGTCTTGCTTTATCAAACTGAAGGGCACCCCCTCCTTCTCCCAGAACGAGTAGCTCATTGCCAGAGGACACACGCAGGCTGGCAACAATAACTAATATGTTATGAGAGGTTAGACAAGTTTAAATAGGATTCGTCTCTGAACTGAAGGGCAAATTGTAAGAAATTTCTTTGTCTGCTTGTGATGCTGTTAAATTGAAAGCACAATGGGAGGTTTGGTGGAAGCAACAAAGGTTGAAATGATGGCCTGCTGCTTGGAGCAAGCATCATGGTTTCCCCAGTGGTCCAGACATCTGCTGACAACAGCCACTCCTGGTCAGGTTCTGCTCCACACTGGGCGCAAGAACACTTTGCACCATTTAACTCATCAGAGTCTTCGAGCTCTACAGTGTGCTTCACATCAAGAATGTTTACGTAATAAAACAGAGCTAATTAAACATTTCAAAGGGAAACATTATTTTAACACTAATTAGATATGATTACGATTCTTTTTTTTTCCTGCGCCAGTGCTGAAGCGCAGTAAAGCACCCTCATTTTGTTTTCTGTGCTCACTTTTATAACAAAGTCTTAGCAAATAAAGCAATACTATCCTGTCCTATGGCATTAGTTCCAGTATGATGACGTGTTCAAAAACCTTTATCAAATTTAAGATTTTTTTTTTTAAGAACAACTACAGTAACAACAATAAATCGAGTATATTTGTGTTGGTGGATAAGCATGTTAACTTATATTCATATATAGCTTTTTTTCTGAAACACTTTAAAGGCGATGTTCTGTTATTGTTTTGTTTGAAACCTGTCAGGTCTGTACAAGGAAAAAGTATCTCCATTTCACAGGTAGGGAGTCCAGGGCGCGGATAGGATAAGTATGTCAGGAGCAAAGCAAGGCTGGCTAAGAGGTGTGACTCACTCAGAGCTTGCTTTCTGGGAACACCCCGCTATGAGGGTCATGAAAGAACTTTTGCTCAAGATAGCTAAAACCTACCGGATAAAAAGTCATAAAATGTTCATGGAAGTCATGCTGGATTGGGAATAAATAGACAAAAGACCTCTTTAATCAATGACATATGAAATGCTGTAATATGCTTTTAACTAATTAATGAATAAAAATCTTTGAACTCTCAAAAAAATTAGTTGTACCCATGACATATGCCAACTTTCATTTTTATTTAAAAATATAGGATAGTAATGAAAGCCTAAAGAAATTCACAAAGATTTGAGATAAGATTTCTACAGAATAGAAAATACGGGTATGGTGGAAAACAAATCAGTTGAAAGCCTTTCAGTGATAAAGGAAGACTGAGAGTTTAAAATGTTTGAATGCTTTTTGATGAATTCAATGAGACATTTTCTTTGCTTCTTCAAGGCCAGAAACAAAATATAGGGGGACTATCAAACATATTATGATAGAATAAATATATTTTATATGGTCTTGAGAAATAGTAAGCTTGTTATTATTATTATTATTTTTTACTTCTTGCCTCATATTCTATGAACTCACTTTCAAGAAAGAGAGACATTGTCTATCCACAGGTTTCCTGCAGTCCTAATTAAAAAGAACTGCAATGAGAAGTTTTTCATTTCAACTTCCAACCCAAGCTTGAGGGCATAGCAGTAACTGCAGAGTATATTGTGTTCATTTTGCTGTTTGAGTAGTTCAGGAAAAAGGAGTTGCCTTTCAAACACCAAACAACTAATATGATTCCCTCAGGACACTGCTGTCACATCAAGATTTCTTTAAAAAACAAAAACAAAAACAAACAACAACAACAACAACAAAAAGCTCACACATTGTCATCATCATCATCTCTACTACCACCTTCAAAATAGTTCAAGTTTCAACAAATGTATCAGAGAGAACTTTTCTTCAATTGTAAATAGTTAATTGATATTTTGGCTGTGATGTTACCAATAACACCCAAATAAATTATAGATGATACACTGTCTCATTAGGTAGCCATATCAATATTTTTTTTAACCCAATGACTGTGTATAATTTTTTTCATGAAATATACATTCATTATGTACATACACCTTTGCAGATATTTCTAAAACTTTGGAAAGGGAAATTAGAGTATAATACACATACTTAGTAAGTTAAAATGTTGCTCCGTCCTCCTCTAACCAGGTCTCATTCCCAACTTTCTCATTGCTATTCTTATTATCCCGATTTTCCCAGTTCGTCATGACTATAAACATGGAACCACCTTTTAGTCCTTCGTCTCTTCTGACATTTACACCAAATGCATTAATAAGTTACACAATATTTTTTCTGTGATCTTGCTCAGTGTTTTTAATTTTGTTATTCCACTGACCATTTTTTATACAAATCCTCTTCACCTCACTCTCATATATCGCTTTATAAGTAGTCTTCCTTCCTGATTTTGTTTTTAAATTTATCTCCTGTGCAATGATCATGTTTTCCTAAAACAAAGCCTTTGTTTCAATGATGAATGAAAAAATATTTTTTCAAAAAGTTCGCTTTCTTTCCACTGAGATCTTGCCTTTGCCACCAGCCCTGCAACTCTTCTTTTCTAACCAAGACCTCAGATCTTTTCATTTACCATGTCCAGCAACGATGTTGCAGCCCTTGTTTTACTTGGTGGCTCTGCTGAATGTGAGGTATTGACTAATTCGTCCTTTTTACAATTTTTACCTCTATTGGCTTTTAAGAAAATGTTAGGTTAGCTTTATCTTTATCTTTCTTGCTACCCTATCTAAGCTCCTTTATATCATCTTCTTCCTTGGCCCTTGCCTTAAATGATAATTATCTTGCAGGTTCTGTTGGGCGTTTTACCTTCTATTTTACCAGTTTTCTTTGGGTAATTTCATTCAGGTCAATGGCTTTGACTGCTACCTAAATGCTCATGGTCACCAAATTTTTATCTTCAGTCCATAAACTTATCCATGACAACTTTTTACTCGCCATTTTCACTTGAAGGTACCACACACAGCTTAATTTCACATTTTCAAATTGATGATATTTTCTTCAGTCCAACCAAAATCAATTCTTCTGTAATCTACATCCTTGTAAGACTCCTCAATAGAAAAATATTTATTTAGCACCTTCTGACAGCCAGGCATTTTTCTTTTCTGGCATTGAGGATATAATAGTGCAGTAAATAGAGAAAATCCAGGTTGCAAGGAGCATACATTTTAGTAAAGGAGAAAAACAAATCATATACATATTGTACAATGAGTTTCTAACAACTATGTGAGATATAACTGATAATGAACGGCACATATTTGAAGTATACAATTTGATAAATATTGACATATGTATGGATCCAAAAAGTAGTCACCATTATCAAAATAGTGAACATGCCCTACACCCCTAAAAGTTTTCTCATGTGCCTATCTGTTTTCTGTCACTGTAGATTAGTTTGCATTTTCTAGAAGTTTATACAAATGTGATTATACACATTTATTTTTTTCAATGTTCTTTTTTGTGAGGGGGGCGTCTGGTTTCACTCACCATAATTATTTAGGTTTATCCATGTCATTGTGTGTATCACATAATACATTATTTATTATTGCAGAGCAATATCCCAGTGTATATATTTGTTTGTTCATCAGTTTTATTCATCTGTTGTAAATATCTGCGTTGTTTCTAGATTGGCTATTACAAATAAAGCAGATAATGAATATTTGTGTGCAAATTTTTTTATGGCCATATTCTTGAATATCTTTTGAGTAAATACCCAGAACGGGAATGACTGGATCATAGGGTAGATGCACATATAACTTTTTATGAAACTGCGACTGTTTTCCTACCAGGAGAATACAATAGTTCCAGTTCCTTCGGGCTGCCACTTGTTGTGGCTGGTGTTTTTAATTTTAGTCATTCTAATGGATAGGTGTATCTGTCATTTTAATTTACGTTTATCTAATGACTAATGACGTTGAGAATATTTTCATGTGCTTATTTGCCATCTCCATATCTTCTTTAGTGAAATGTCGGTACAAATCTCGTGCCCATTTTTAAATTGGGTTTTTTAAATTGTTATTATTATTGAGTTTTGAGAGTCTTTGATATATTTTGGATCATAAGTTCTTTATCAATATATGATTTGTATTTCCTGTAGCCTGTGTCTTGACTATTTATTCTTTTTAAAATATCTTTTGACAATTTTTGATGAAATCAACTTATTTTTTCTTTTATATTATTTTGCTGTAGTATCCAAGCAATATTTGCCTCACCCAACACAACAAAGATTTTCTTCTATGTTTTATTCCAGAATTTTTGTAGTTTTAGGGTTTATATTTAGGTCTGTGATCCATTTTGAATCAATATTGGCATATGAGGCAAAGTGGGGATCGAAGTTTTTATTTTTCCATATGAATAACCAGCTGTTCCAGCACCACTTATTAAAAACTCTGTACTTTATCCCCTAAGTTTTTTTGTACCTTCATCAAAAATCAGTTTTCAATATATCTGTGGGTTAAATTTTTTGTTTTTATTTTTATTTTTAGAGACGGTCTCCCTCTGTCACCCAGGCTTTAGTGCAATGGAGTGATCATAGCTTACTATAAACTCACACTCCTTGGCTGAAGATATCCTCCTGCTTCAGCCTTCCAAGTAGCCAGGACTACATGCATGCCACCATACCCAGCTAACTCTCTTTCTTTCTTTCTTTCTTTCTTTCTTTCTTTCTTTCTTTCTTTCTTTCTTTCTTTCTTTCTTTCTTTCTTTCTTTTTTTTCTTTCTTTCTTTCTTTCTTTTTTTCTTTTTTCTTTCTTTCTTTCTTTCTTTTTTCCTTTTTTCTTTCTTTCTTTCTTTCTCTCTCTCTCTCTCTTTCTTTCTTTCTTTCTTTCTTTCTTTCTTTCTTCCTTCCTTCCTTCCTTCCTTCCTTCCTTCCTTCCTTCCTTCCTTCCTTTTTCTTTCCTTCTCTCTCTCTCTTTCTCTCCTTCCTTCCTTCCTTCCTTCCTTCCTTCCTTCCTTCCTTCCTTCTCTTTCTCTCTTTCTTTTCTTTCCTTCTTTCTTTCCTTTCCTTCTTTCCTTCTTTCTTTCCTTTCCTTCTTTCCTTCTTTCTTTCCTTTCCTTCTTTCCTTCTCTCTCTCTCTTTCTCTCCTTCCTTCCTTCTTTCTTTCTTTCTTTCTTTCTTTCTTTCTTTCTTTCTTTCTTTCTTTCTTTCTTTTTTTATTTCTCTTTTCTTTCTTTCTTTTCTTTCTTTCTTTCTTTCTTTTCTTTCTTTCTTTCTCTTTCTTTCTTTCTTTCTTTCTTTCTTTCTTTCTTTCTTTCTTTCTTTCTTTCTTTCTTTCTTTCTTCTTTCTTTCTTTTTCCTTCCTTCCTTCCTTCTCTCTTTTTCTCTCTCTCTCTCACTTTCTTTCCTTCCTTCCTTCGTTCCTCTTCCCCTCCCCTCCCCTCCCCTCCCCTCCCCTCCCCTCCCCTTCCCTCCCCTCCCCTCCCCTCTCCTCTCCTCTTTCTTTCAAGATGGGATCTCACTATGTTTTCCAGGCTGGTCTCAAACTCTTGTCCTCAAGCGATCCTCCCGTCTTGGCCTCCTGAGTCACTGGGATTAAGGATGTGAGACACCACACCCAGCCCTTGTGGGTTTGTTTCTAAAGTCTATTCTGGTCTATTGATCTGTTTGTCTGTAATTTTTTTTTTTTTTTTTTTTTTTTGAGATGGAACCTTACTCTGTCACCTAGGCTGGAGTGCAGTGGTACAATATCAGCTCACTGCAACCTCCGCCTCCTGAGTTCAAGTGATTCTCCTGCCTCAGCCTCCTGAGTAGCTGGGATTACAGGTGCACACCACCACAGGCTGGTCTTGAACTCCTGACCTCGTGATCTGCCCACCTCGACCTCCCAAAGTGCTGGGATTACAGGCATGAGCCGCTGCGCCAGGCCTGTTTGTCCCTCTTTATGCGACTTACGCTTTCATTATCATAGTGTCATAACAAGTCTTGAAATCAAATCTGGTTGGTGCACCAAACTTTGTATTTTCTTCTCAAAATTTTTATGGCTACTCCAGAGCTTTTGCATTTTATATAAATTTTAGAATGAATTTGTCAGTTTTTACCCAAAAACTCTAGGATTTTATATTGGGATCATGTTGGAATCATTTTTCATATTCTACGGAATGATTTAGAGAGAAATGACATCTTGACAATATCAAGTCTTCTGACCAATGAAGTAAATATCTCCATTTATGTAGGCCTTCTTTAATTTCTCTCAGTAGTAATTTGTAACATTCAATTTTTACATTTTTAAGATTAATCCCTAGGTTTTTAAAAAGTTGATACTGTTGTAAATGTATTTTAAATTTTATTTTCTGAATTTTCCTTGTTGATATATAGACTATAGCTAATTGTTGTTTATTGATCTTATATTCCACAGCCCTCTAAACTCATTAGCTTTAGTAGCTTTATTGTAAATTCAGTCAGATTTTCTGGGTAGACAATTATGTTTTCTGTGACTAAAGACAGTTTTACTTACTGCTTTCACGTATAGTTGCCTTTTAGTGCTTATTCTTGCTTTATTGCACTCCAGTACAACCTCGAATGCAGAAATTGTGAAAGTGGACATCTTTTCTTATTCCTGATCTTAAGAGGTAGGGTTCATTCTTTCACATTTAAGTAGGATGCTACCTGTAGGTTTTTCGTAGGTGTTCTTCAGCGTGGGGAGAATGTTGCTTCCTATACCTAGTACACTGAAAATTTTTATGAAGAGTGGATATTGGACTTTGTGTTTTCTATATTTATTGATATGATTACATAGTTTTCTTTGTAGTTTGATAATATAATTACATGAGCAATTTTCAGATTTTAAAACAACCTTGCATTCCTGGTGTAATCGCCACTTGAATTTGATTTCTTAGCATTTTGTGAAGCATATTTGCATCTATGTTCATGAGTGATTGGTCAGCATTTTTCTTGTGAAATCTTTATTTGTTTTGGTGTCAAGGTATATTGGACTCATAAGATGACTTGAGAAGCATTTCTTTTTTTTTCAATTTTGTGAAAGTATTTGTGTAGAAATTGTTATTTTTTCTTTCTTAAGTGATTAGCAGAATTTATCGGTGAAGCAATCTGTGTTTAAATTTTTCTTTGTGGAAAGTTTTTTAATATCATCTCATTTAAAAAATAGTCATAAAGCTATTTGTGTTATCTATTTATTCTTAATTGAGCATTGATAGTTTGTATCTTTTAATGAATATGTTCCTTTTGAGTAAATTGTCAAATGTATTGATATGAAGTTAATCATACTATTATCTTATTATCATTTTAACATCTGCAGCATTCCTAGTGATGTTCCGACTTTGATTCCTCATATTGATAATTTGTATCTTCTCTCTCACTTTTTTTTTTTTTTTTTTCCTCCTGACCAGTCTGGCTATCGATTCATCAATTTTATTAATCCTCTCAAAGAATCCGATCTTAGTTTCATTAATTTTCTCTATAGATTTTTTAATTTTTTGTTTCATTGAATTTACTTTTCTTTGTTTTTTTTCCCATCTTCTGCTAACATTGTCTTTTGTTTGCTCTCTTTAATTTCTTATGGTGGAAACCAAGGTCATGGGTTTGAGACATTTTTAAAAAGTAGTATAGACATTGAAAGTACTAGTTATTCCCTCATTATTGTTTTAGCAGGACCTCACATCTATTGACATGCTATGTTTTAATTTTCACTTAGTTCGAAATGCTTTCTAATTTACCGTTTGAGTTTGTCTTTGACCCTTGGGGTATTTAGAAGTATGGCATTTAGTTTCCAAATATTTGAGGATGTTCCTGATATTATACTGTCATTAATTTATAAATTTTTTTATGATGGTTAGGGAACATACTATGTAGGATTAGAATCACTTAAAATGTATTAAGACTCGTTTTATGGACTAAATATGGACTCTAAATATTCCATGCAGACTGAGAAAAAATATATATGCTGCTACTGTTGGGTAGAACGTTCTATCAATGCCAGTTAGTTCAAAATGGTCAATAATCTTCAAATTTGTGTATCCCTAGTGATTTTGTGTTTACTTATTCTATTAATTATTGAGCAGTGGATATTGAAATCTGTGACTATAATTGTGGATTTTTCTATTTTTCTTCTTGTGGTTCTGTCAGTTTTTGCTTCATGTATTTTGTACCTCTGTTATCTCATTCATAGATGTTTAACATTGCTATGTCCTCTTGATAAAGTGACCTCTTCATTATTATGAAACAACCTTCTTAATTCTTGGTTATATTCTTTCTTTGGAAAATTAGTTTGCCTGCTATTAATATACCCACTTCAGCATTTTAAAATTAATGGTATTGGCCACATGTGGTGGCTTGCACCTGTAATTCCACACATTGGGAGGCTGAGGGAGGCGGATTGTTTGCACTCAGGAAGTCAAGACCAGCCTGGGCAACATAGTGAAACCCTGCCTCTACAAAAGAATTAAAAAAAAAAAAAAAATCAACCATGTATGGTGCACACAACTGTAGTCTCAACTACTTGGGAGGATCAGGCAGGAGGATTTCTTGAGCCTGGGAGGTTGAGGTTGCAGTGAGCCGAGATTGCTCCACTGCACTTCAGCCTGGGCAACAGAGTGAGACTCTGTGTCAAAAAAAAAAAAAAAAAAAAATGTATTGTGTTATATCTAACCCTGTATATCCTTATATTTAAACTAGAGTTTCTGTCAAGTGCATGTAGTTAGAGCTTTTTAAAAAATTCATTCTGTTTATTAATTGGGTAATTTAGACCATTAACATTTGATGGTGTTATTGTCATGGTTAGGTTTAAATGTACCATATTGCTATTTGTTTTCTATCTGTCCCATTTGTTTTTTGCCTATTACTTCCCTCTCACAAATTAATTTAATTTTTTTATAATTACATTTTATTTCTTCTTTGAGGTATAAGCTAGAACTACTTGTTTGTTGTCATAACATTGCTTTAGGATTTATAGTCAATACATCTTCAAATTACCATATTCCTCCCTTTTTATTTCTTTATTTTTGTTAATTTTTTTTTTTTTTTTTTTTTGAGACAGGGTCTCTGTCTCACAGGGTGGAGTGCAATGCCTCTGATGGTGGCTTACTGCAGCCTTGACCTTCCCAGGCTCAGTTGATTCTCCCATCTCCACCTTCCAAGCAGCTTGGATTGCAGGTGCACACCACCATGTCTGGCTAATTTTTGTAGTTTTTTTGTAGACATGTTATACTATTTCCCATATATTATGAGAACCTTGGAATAGTATATTTCCATTTTTCCCCTGTAACCTCTGTGCTATTTTTTTCTTTTTTTAAGATATGGTCTCCTTCTTTCACCCAAGCTTGATTGCAGTGGCAGGACCATAGCTCACTGCAGCCTTGAACTCTTGGGCCCAAGCAGTCCTCCTCCCTCAGCCTCCCAAGTAGCTGAGACTACAGGTGTGCATCACCAAGGCTGGCTAAATTTTTAAAACAATTTTTTGTAGAGATAGGGTCTTGCCGTGGTGCCCAGGGTGATCTCAAACTCCTAGTCTCAAGCGATCCTCCTGCCTTGGCCTCCCAAAGTGCTGGGTTTAGAGGTGTGAGCTGCTCCACCTGGCTTTTCTGTGCTATTTTAATTATATAATTTGTTTTTATGTATGTTGTAAATGCAACATTACACAATTTTTATTGCTTAAGCAGTAAATTATCTTTTAGATGGGTTTAAATAAATTAGAAAAGTTTATAATATCCATGTGGTTACCATTTCTGGTGTTTCTCATTCCATTTTGGAGATCCCTATTTTCCTTTGGTATGTCATTATCTTCTGCTTAAAGGACTTGTGATGGATCTGCTGGTCTTAAAATCATTCAGCTTTTGTATTTGCATTTTGTATTTTGTATCTAACCTTTCCAAGGTTGTCAGTTATTTTTCTTCAGAACCTTAAAGATTTTGCTCTACTCACTGCTTGCTTTCATTGTTTCTGATGAGAAATCTGCTGTCATGCTCTCTTTGTAATGACTTTTTTTTTTTTTTTTTTTTTTTCTGGCTGCTTTTGAGATGTTTCTCTTTACCACAAGTTGTACAATTTGATTTTGATGTGACTTTTGCTGTAATTTTCTTCATTTTATGTGCTTGGGGTCTTTTAAGAAGTTTCTTTTATCTGTGGATGTATGAAACTTGGAAAATTGTTTAGCAATTATAGTCATTATTATTATTATTTCTCCTCCTCCTCTTTCTTCTCCTTTTCTTCTCCATCCATTCTCTTTTTATCTGTCGTTCTGTCTGCACACATATAAGAATGCACAGTTCCCAGAGTAGTATGTCCCTCAACTCACTGATTTTCTGTTCATTTTTTTTGAGTCATTTTTCTCTTTATGTTTTACTTAAGATTGTGTCTATTTCTGTATCTACAATTTCACTAACCTTTTCTTTCCTCTAGTCTCTTACCTGTTATTATGTTATTAATCCCATCCAGTGCATTTCTGAGTTTAAGTTTTGCTCTTTTTGTCCCTGGGAACGTTGTGGTTTCCATATCTAGAAGTTATATTTGGGTCTTTACATTTTCAAGGTTTTTATTTAATATTTTCCATCTTTTCCTAAGTTTTTAAACATGTAGAATGTGGTTAAACAGCTGTTATATTCTGTTAGTTCTAACATCTGTGTCGTTTCTGGGTTAATTTTCAGAGATTAATTTTTCTTCTAATTGTAGGTCTTATTTTCCTGCTTATTCACAAAGCTGATAATTTTTTTTTTATTGGATACCAGATTTGGTGAAGTTTACCTCATTGGATGCTACATATTTTTGTACTCCTATAAATATTCTTGAGCTTTGTTCCTGGACTCAGTGAAGTGTCTTGGAAGCAGATCAATCCCTTTGGGTCTTAGTTTTATTATTTGTTAGGTAGGACCAAAGTATTAATAGCATGTATTCCAGAGCTAATTATTTTCTACTATCAAAGTGAGACACTTTTGAATTCTCTAACATCGTTCTGTAAATTGTTTTTCCAGCATAGCTGGTCAGAATAGGCTTTATTCCTAGCCTGGGTAAACCCCAGTTACTGTTTCCTCTAATCCTCAGGGAAAAAAAATCCTTTTCCCCTGCCTTGGGCAGTTTCCTTTCACACGTGCTGACCAGTATCCTGCTGAATACTTCAGGCAGGCCCTCTGTGCATCTCCCAAGTCCTCTATGCAGGTTTGTCTTATCTAGTAGCTGGCCTTATAAACTCTAGCTGCCTCTGTCTTCCTGGATTCAGCTCTTTCTTCACGCAGGTGGAGTTTACCAGCTCCATCTGAGCTCTCTTTCCCTAAGCCACAGTCTGGAAACTCTCTCAAGACAGTCAGCTGGGCCAATCAAAGGGCTTCTCTCATTTATATCCTGGTTCTTGGGGATAAATGTTCTCTGTTGCCTGATGTTCAATATTTGCAAAGCAGTGTTACATAATTTTGTCCATTGTTTAAACATTATTTCAGGCAAAACAGTAAATCCAGACCCTGTTACTCCATCTTGCCCCAATAGTTTGTGCTTTAAGTAAAAAGTAAAGTATCTTTATAAAATGTCCACCCCACAAATTGCCCACTATGGAGAAGAAACAGGAACTAGACCATGTTTCTATACACAACCATTAATACAACTTTGGATGTAGTCTAGAACAGATATACTATAATCCAAATTTTGTATCTTATTGGAGGTATACACTTTCATTCATGGGGTTGAAAACAATCCCTAAGTCTCCCTCCCATGACGTGGGTGTTCAGTGTTAGTTACACTTATCTCCAATTTAAGGCCAATCTCGAGAACTGGAATGGGGAACGCTGAGGAGGAGCAGAAGTGCTGCTGACCCCCAATCCCCTCAGTTTCTTTTCTCTCTACCCCATACTAGTGGGCCCCTGGTTGTGGATTTGATGTTTCTGTTCCTGGGGAAACCTACCTCTGTTGATAGTGGTAATTCCTTTTACAATGTAGGACAAAGCAGAAAAAGGAGAAATTTTCTGTTTTCCAAAATTCCATTTAAAAGGATCATAAAAGGGGAAATAAGAAAGGAAAAACTGGATAATTTGATCCTGGATATTTTAGTACAGAGAAAACTCAAGTAGAGTTTGTAAGGCTTATCTTACCTTATAGTTAAGGATTCCTTCCCATTTACAAAGTCCATGATACCCAAATATAAATATGATTCAGCCAGTGATTAATTCAACATGTGGGGCATTTACATTCTCCATCCCCCTGAAAAACTATGCCAACTTGCCTTTTGTCGCATTTCAGGCCCTATTAACCTAAATTGCCATTACCACCTGTTTACACTGTCACTAGAACCTTGGGCGTAACGGCACATTGATGTAGTTGTATAAATAATAAACCAATTTATAGCATTTGAGATGGAGATCTTTTCATTTGTGTGTATTAGGATCCACTAGTTCAAGAGAAGGTACCTGTTCATTGGGACAGTGAGTGTCCATCTTGAACTGAGCAGAACATCACTGGGCTCCTGAAGGATTCTTCCAACCATTTACAAAACCAGAGACCCTGCTAGGTAAAAGGGGTGAATTACACTAGTATCTTCTTCCATTCCAAATCTTTCTTCTTACTACAAGTAATAGTATTAATTGGCCTGTGTTCTTTTCATCAACCTATGTACATATTGAACTGTGAAAAACCTTCTAACTTCCGGTCGATATATCCGCTGTCTTCCATTACCTAAATAGAGACTGTAGCCATTTTTCCCTTAAAATGTTTTACTGACAGATTTTTCCTTTATTTAATAACACTTTGCAACACTTTGGATATAAATATGCTTCACCTGGTAAACCATTTTAATAGCACCCTGGACTAAATCATGTAGGAGAAGAAAGATGTAAAAGGATGTTCAGAAAAACATTCCATATATACCTTGATTTTTAGCCATGAAGAGAGGTTTGCAGAGAGGTTTCAGAATAATTTAATGAAGTTTTGGGAAGGTGTGTCTTTTTTCTGAGAATGTTCTGATGGTTTAATATTTGTTCTTCTATTTCTGACGCAGCAATACCTACTGTATATGCTCTGTCCTTTTCTCGAAAGTACTTGAGGATTAGTTATTTTCTAAAAACTGTCTTTTAAAATATGTGTAACTTGATAGAAATATAGCTATGTGCTATTTGGAGTGTTAGGGTATTTCTTTAGTTCAATTTTTCTGTAAATTTAATTGAAAACCTGAAGCTAACTTCAGTTTTTATTGAGCAATTTCAGTTGTTTTTTAGAAGAGTTTTTGTCGTTATATCTATGGATGCTTTGGGAAAGTAGAATAGTTATTCTGACTTTCTATTGAATGGTAAAAATTAATTATAGACCATTTAGGAGTAAATACATACATTGTTTGAAAGATTCTAACATCTTTTCTTGTTGAGGAAGAGAATTAATTATCTATCTTTGTTTTGCAAATGATTGGGTTTAATCCTGATTCCTAAACAGAGAACTCTCAAACCATTGACTTCCTTGTTAACCTGAATATGTATAAAACATCTCAGGATTCAAAACTGAGCTATAAAGCTGTAATATATTTCATTGGCATCAATTTCTTAAGAGAGATCAGAGAGATAAGCAATACCTGTATGACCATGGTCTTTACTTATAATGATATACATGATAAAATCCACGTTATTTTTCAAAAAATGAATTTCTAAAAATTTACACCCTTAATTTGTATTCTTTCTATAAGAACACATCACTCATCGTGCCTTTAGGATGAATCCTTGGTCCATTCACTTATCCTTCCAACAGATCCCTTTTTTCTGAACATTACTTCCTCTCTCATTCTCTAACACAACCACCCCTTCCTTACCCCCGTAGCTTCCCATCTTTGACAGCATATGTATGATCAAGATCAGAAATGCCAACTGGCCAGCATCGACCTACACTTTTCATCCATTACTTTGGACTTTTTATGTTTGAAAAACTCTTAAGTAATATGAAATATGGTATGGGTATTTCCCTATTTTGTTTTTACAACCAGGGTGAATTTGCTCATAGAATTTAAGAAGTAATCTGTTCATTCAGGAAAAAACAAAAAACAAAACACAAACAAACAGAAACCCGATAAGTGGAATCTGTGCCACCACAGTAATGGTCTGAAGACTCTGTGTTTCCTTTGCAGTGGTGCATGTATTCATTTGTATATCCTAAGAAAAGCATCACCATATCCGGGCAGAGGGCAGGCAGGTAATGCACCGGTGTGCTCCACAGGGCTTGCCAGTACCTAGCTTTAGAGCTAACTTCTTAACACCCCAAGCAGTTTCCTTCAGATGAGACTCCATTGGCTAAAAAGAATCACCCGTTGAGCCGAATTTAAAATGCTCCAATTTTTAAATATGGGCATATAGAGAGCAAATGTCCTCTAAGAGATTAAAAATTGCAGTGTGTGTCTTTAAAAATAAAATTGTTCAAAACAGCAAGATTGAAGCGGTCCGTTCTTTGCAAAACCAACAAACAAAAAACTATTTTTGTGGGCTAACCACAGAAACAGGTCCTAAATACATTAAAATATTTTATCCCATCATTTGTTTTGACCAATTGACCACAATATTAAAAATTCAATCATGGAGCAGCTGACAAGTGCAGTTGCCTAATTTTATTTAAGAGTTTTTTTCCTTTTTCCATTTTTCCATCCTGTTAACGCTGCTGCCTGTGCCCAGACAGTAATGGGCTTCTTGTATGCCCACGACTGTTATGATCATGTAAATTTATTGGTGCTTAGAAGAAGCGAGCTATTAAAACATTACAACAGCCATTACAGCCGGGCTCGTGTTGGCTTTCGCTCCCAATGAACATATGCTTCCGAGTGAATGCCTAAACTCTTATTTATGGATTTAATTTAATATGCGGAAAGAATTCAAAATTAAATTTTGTGTCTGCCTCCAGAGAGTGTCAGTGTATAATAACATGGTAATTTTTACACATCTTTATGAGAAATGGGAAAATTAATTCTTTCTGACAAGTTGTAATTATTCGACTTGGAACAGTTGCAGCTGAGCAGTTTGCATGCCTGTTGTCTGGTGTTTCGCAGTGTAAGGGGAAAACTCAGGGATGGAGATATATTGTGCATCTGAGAGTTTCTAATAGCTTCTGACATTTTAGCCTTGCATATTATCAGGGTGCTCTTTAAGGAGTCGAGGTATAATCTATTATGTTGCCTGGGATACACACAGTTGCAATAGCCTGAACATCCTTCAGCAATTTTTAAAATGGGGGGAATGTCTCTAGGATCATCCTGTAGATGTGCATAGTTGAAATTGATGAGAGAAATTTTTATGTCTCCGAAGTGTACCTATTATTATCTGCTCTTTCACCTGGGTACACTCAGAACAGAAGGTCATTTTGTAAAAGTAGCATTTTAGACCTGAATTTTTAAGACTAAATACGCTTAAAATGAAAAACGTGTATTTTCTTACCTGACTTGCAAGCATTTTCCCCATGCCCATCCCCCACCAACCTCCTCCACACAAATGCTTCTGTAATTCATGCCCACTATCCTGTTCTCTGGATCTGATGTTTAAGTGTTCATGAAAAAGTAGCATTAGCTTTAATGCACAACTAAACCAAAACACCACTGGCTATGTTAGCAAAGAAATCTGGAGCGTGTTGTCTGTGAAGAGATGGTATACTGATTGACAGGCCAGCCTGGAGGGGAGTGGTGTCATCTCTGTGTATAAGATCAATATAGCCCTTGTCAAATAAATGCAAACTACGATGTAAGAGAATATTAGCAGATGAACAGGAGAAAAATTCAATTCTCAAAAGCAGGCACACTTCCTTTTTTGCTTTCGTACTTCTGCTGAAGAACACGGGCATGAACAGCTGATGATCAAGTGGATACGCCTCCGTTCTCCGAGTCGGTGCACTGAAACTTCCTCTAACATTGTTTTAAGTGGCAAATTTTGGCTACAAGTTTATGTTTAAGAATGAAATACAAAGCAGAGCTCGACCTCTTTGTGGCCTCCAAAATAGCATGATACCTTTTTCTTCTTAAGGCTTGAGTCCTGTCCTTAATGGATAATTACATTCCACCATACACAGGCTCCTTGCCAGCTCTGTTAGCTACTGGATTCTTTACTTTTTTTTTTTTTTTTTGGAGGCGGAGTCTCGCTCTGTCGCCCAGGCTGGAGTGCAGTGGCCGGATCTCAGCTCACTGCAAGCTCCGCCTCCCGGGTTTACGCCATTCTCCTGCCTCAGCCTCCCGAGTAGCTGGGACTACAGGCGCCCGCCACCTCGCCACCTCGCCCGGCTAGACTTTTGTATTTTTTAGTAGAGACGGGGTTTCACCGTGTTAGCCAGGATGGTCTTGATCTCCTGACCTCGTGATCCGCGCGTCTCGGCCTCCCAAAGTGCTGGGATTACAGGCTTGAGCCACCGCGCCCGGCCTGGATTCTTTACTTTTTATCCCAATCTGCCCAACAGTGGGCTAGTGTAGTTCAAAAGATGTAGCATATCAGGGATTGGGGGTAAGTTTGATCATATCTAGTTAAAAGGCACAAACAGCATCACGATCCTGGCTACGGCCAATTCCTTTGAACTTTACGTGTCTTTTTACTGACTCTTGTACGTAAGCTTCTCTCATTTCTTCAAACTAGTTGTGATATAAGATCAAGAAATATATTTGTGAGTTGGGAACTTAAGTATGATCATTGTCAAGGCTAATGTTATAGAGGCCTAGAATGAAGTTTAAAGACTTACACCAGAGGTTTTTATTTATTTATTTATTTTTAATTTTTTTTTTTTTTTTTTTTTTTTTTTGAGATGGAGTCTTCCTCTGTTGCCAGGCTGGATTGCAGTGGCGTGATTTCTGCTCACTGCAGCCTCTGCTTCCAGGGTTCAAGCGATTGTCCTGCCTCAGCCTCCTGAGTAGCTGGGATTGTAGGTGCGCACCACCACACCCGGCTAATTTTTGTATTTTTTAGTAGAGACGGGGTTTCATCACATTGGTCAGGCTGGTCTTGAACTCCTGACCTCTCACCCGCCTCAGCCTCCCAAAGTGCTAGGATTACAGGCGTGAGCCACCATGCCCGGCCTAGAAAGAGTTTCACAGCTCAGCAAAGGGAGCTTGATATCAGCCCCCTCCAGCCCCCTCCAACCTTGTTGTACCTCCTCACCACCAGGCACAGCAGAATCTCAGGAGAGAAGTTGCCCAGCGTAGATTCATTATTTTACTTTCTTAGACCACATATGCCATCCATAATTGTCAATAATGACTGCATTTATTTTGGTGTTTATGCAATATGTTGAATGTTTTCCTGTGTACAACAAACCACTAAAAAGAAGCTGGATTTTGAAAACTGGATCATGAACATTTGAAATGTCAATAGTATACTTCATTTTAAAGATCTGTTCTCTAACACCAAGACACATTAAAGTTCCAGATCTTTATTAGCTCTGTTCAGGAGTGAATGATATTTTTGGAGCATAGTATGAGATTTTGGGTGAGAACAGGTCTAAAAGAATGTTTATAGTGCAGTAGACATTAAAACTCTAATTTATTTGAGCTAGAGGGTAACAGAGACCTCCAATCCAGTCTGAATACATCAGATAGCATACATATTTAGAAACAAAAGCAAAAACAAAACCCTAACAAACTAAATTCAACTTTTGGAGTAGAAGCAGAGACTTTTTCCAAAATGGGAATTTGATGTTCAAGCAGCTTTTTTGTTTGTTTTTGAAGGAGTGAGAAAGTCATTCCCTTTAGGCATATGCTTGGAGAGGATCTGAAAGATGCCCTGATTAGCCAAGGCTGCCCTTCCCACCTTCCTCCCCCACCACTGCTACAAGTTCTGAACCCCCCTTAAACAATAGTGGCACATCCCTCATTAATTTAATTTAGTCATCAGAGCACCTCTATGAGGCAGGTGCTGTTATAATCCCCTATGCACAAAGGAAAACTTTTAGGGTTAGAGAGGTTAAATAACTCCCAAGTTTACATAGCTAGTAATGACAAAGTGGTACTTAAACCCAGCTTTCCCATAAGATACTGTCTGTCTTTGTCTGAAAACAATGCTTGCTCACTCTCCAGGATAGCTATTAAAAGTAGAACAGAAACAGAATGGGATTTGGGACTGCTGTGGATTGGATGGTGGTGGAATGAAAACCCACGACTGTACTCCACTGCATGTCTCCCCTTAGGATTTCTCAGCTCCCCTTGAGGACTCCCTGGGTCTCCTCGTTACCCAGATTCCAGAGCTCGGTCCTCTGACTTCTTTCTTGCTCCACGTGTCCTGTCTGTCATCATTTTCTTTGACTTATGGTCTCTCTTAGATTCTTTGTTCCTTTCCATTCCCGTTTTCAGGATCCTACTTCAAACCCTACCCCCATCGCTTTGGGACTTTTTAAAATGGACTTCTATCTTGCTGGTCCCTCACATCAATAGAAGATAAATTGCCCTAAAGTGTAGCACTGATGGAGCCATTGCCTGGTTTAAAAAAACCTTTAATGGTTTCATATCATCTACCAAATGAAATACATCCATTTTAGTCTCAGATTTCAGGCTGACTTCCCAGTGATTTCAAGTGCATTCTTTGTGTTGCCACTCCCTGAACACATGCGGCCCTTCCCAACATCTACATCTTGATTCCTACTTCCCCCTCCACCTGGACTGCCTGCCCCCAGGCCTCATGAACTCTCATTCTCTGAAGGTCGAGACCATATGCTGCTTTTTCTCTTAAGCATCCCCAGATCCCATCCTGACAGCCATCCCTCCGTCCTCCGAACATCCAGAGTGCTTTGTTTACATCTGTCCTGTTGTAATTATTGTAAGTGACATTTATTTATATTATGTACATATCTGTCTTATCTCTAAGATAGTAGGACTTTGGGAAAGCAGAGAATGCTACTTATTCTCATTTATCTTTCACAGAACACCAGTGCATTCCACAAAGCAGATACTCAATAATTATTTACTGCATGTGTAAAAGCCTAATCAGCTGAAGATTATACAGGAACAAGGTTGGAGTCCAACACAATCAGATTTATTGACTTAGTAAGGGAGGGAATTCCAAGGAAACATGGAATTCCCATGACAAGAGTTAGGAGAGAGCAACTTGTGTGAGGTTGGCTTCTTACTGAAGGATTCAGAGGAGGGTCTAAGGGAATGAGGGATCCGTTTTGGAGTGGTTGCTATTTCTGAGGCGAGATTAGAAGTGGGAATTAACTAATGATTAGATGCTGTCATAATTTAGGCTAGGGTGGTTTAGCAACAATAGGTGTTCCCAGGAAGAAATGAAAATAGCAGAGCAGGTCTTGGGTAGAGTGATGTGGATAAAAATGAGGGAGTCCCTAATGGCATTTTGTAATTCCTGCATGGCCTTGGGAGAAACAGAGTTTTCTGTTTTGTTTGCATTTGGCTTTTTCTGTGTCTGTCTTTGCAGCCTGATTCATGGCAAGGCTGTTTTCTTTCAGTCCAGGACAGATTTTAACTTTTACAAATAAATGAATGCATTTTAAAAAATATAGAGGAAAGGTACTTTTTTTATCCCTGGATTATTACTTAAAAACTAGATAGTGAAACTAATCCTTTTGAATGGTTGGGAGAATACCATTCTCCTTATGCTCAGTGTTTAAAAGTGAATCTCAAGTAAACTGTCAACACTTATTTTTACTTTTCCTTTGGGCGGCTTTCTTTGCCTTGCGTCACTGGGTAATTCTGTGGTTTTGTTCAACTCTCCTATCTCGGGCCCATTGTTCATTCTTAGTATAGATAGAGAGCTATAGAGATGTGCTGAGAACATTTTCACCATTACTTCATTTTCGTGTTCACCTCCCTCTCTCAAATGTCTTTGGTTTAATGGATCAGAAGCCTGGTTTTGTATATGTGGGTTTATGTGTGTGTGTGTGATAAATAAACACATTTATAACACCCTGACACAGACACACAAATTTGGGTTTAGACTGTCTTCATTCAAGTTTTCTCTAGAGCAGAAACAAATATAATCAATGCTAGACATTGTTAAGCTGCTTTCTTCTGAACCTGCGGTCTTTAAAATTAAGTGAAAAATTCCTGATGGCAGGTTTTTTCCTGGTATCCTCACACACAGTGTTCTCTGTTGTAGAATTTTTCACAGCAATGGTTTTTAAAAGGTGGCAGATTCCATCCATTCCAGCAGATACTTCTCCTCATTCCTTCTGAATGAACCCCCTAATACAACCCTTAAACATTTATTATTTTTGTCTTTAAATGGATGCCACAGCTGAAATTATACATTGTTTGGCTCAATTTAAACATTAATGTTTCTTCACCTGCATTTATCAACCTGTCTGCAACCAGAATGTTTAGAAGCAACAATTAAAAAAAAAATTACCTCATCATTTTAGAATTCACAGGAAGAGGTGTTCCATTAGCAAACTGCTCAATTTCGGATTCAATAGAACAAGCGAATTTATCCTAAAGTAGAAGCCTCCCTTCCTGATTTTGTCAAACGTTACCTGGGCAGCTCTGGTCACATGGCAGAGAGAGAGTATGCCAATATTTCTGGTGTGTGCTATATATCAGAATGTGATTATAATCATTATGTCCCTATTTGCATTTCTCTGGCTGTCTGTTTTCTTTTTAATTGGGTTATAAAACAATTAGTTAACACCATGTCTTTTTAGAACTACCCAAGAGGGCCAGGAGCTGTTTGTTCTCCCTGGACCAGTCGGGGAGAGGACCCTAGGGAATCTCATTTTATTTACAGCAGGGTGAAGGTCACATAGAAACAGTTTTTGTTCTTGTGCTCTTGCTTTCTGTTGTGACCTCTCTTGCATTGTTTGGCATCCCCACCGTCCCCCACACCCCTCTTTGTGCTTTGAAGAGCCGCACACCAGGTGTTCCTGTTCTGAATTACACATGAAAGAACCACATCCCTGGACTAATTAACTAGTAAACTGTACCCACCTCCTCTGGGTTTAATTGATGCTGCTCTTAAAAGGGGAAGGCAGTTCCTTACCCTGTCTGATTAGACACTATAGTCATCTCTTCTTTATCTTTCTTAAATGTAGAGGATGTTCCAGGTTATTTTGACAACTGGGTAAGGCAGCAGGGCCAGTAGGATAGTTTATAAAACTATTACCCTGGATGGAAGGAAACTACTCCAGACTTTCCTTCATGACTTTTTAAAGCCGTTCACATGACTCTTTCTCCAGGGAGTGACGTATACAGAGTAATCTACTTGCTCACAGTAGCAAGACCCACAATCTCATCAGTAACTTTATGCATTTCTGCAATGATTTTCCTTTTTATTAAAGCAGACTGGGAAGCCTTTATGCCAGTGAGTGCTTTATATTCCTATTGTTATTTTTTTACTGCATTGTTGGAAATATTATATGACTATTAAAATGTATAGAATTGGATGGTTTATCATCTTACCTCCAAGGATGACAATGCTAGGTTGATTTTATTTTTTACTTACTGCGATCCTGGTCTCCTGATGTAATGACGTGGTACTTTGGGCAGTCCTTTCTAGGCATGCACAGGTTGTGGTCCAGGCAAATGCAGTAATTAGATGTATGTGTAAAACCTTGCAAAAGCTTATCCTTTCTGTTCTTCCCGTCCCCTCCTTTAATGTGTTCTATCCTGTTTTTTTAAGAATGTTAGGATTTAAAATTTAGTTTACGAGTTCTGTCATGTTTCCCATCATCATTTGGTGGTGGCATTTTTGCTTGTTTGATTTTAAAACTAGAATTCAAATATTTAGAATCAATTTTTATGTTTGAAGGAATTTTAAAAATTCTCTTTAAGAATAGTTGCTGTATAAATTTGGTTTCCTAGAGTTGCTTCTTAGAATTCTAACCCAAGTATATGGATACTGTATTTCTAATGGTTTCCTCCTTCGGAATAACTTAACTTTCAGAGTCTCCTTTCTCTTTCCATTGTTTTCTCACCGTACATGAACATTGATTGACATTTAGTCTTGTAATAACTAATAGCGCACAATGTGAGAAGTCAAAATGAATTAAAGATAGATAGATAGATAGATAGATAGATAGATAGATAGATGATAGATAGATAGATATAGATATCACATTGTTTTCCTAAAGTGTTAGTAAGAAATATTTGGTTTTGTAAAACACATTAAACCTTCACAAAAGGTTAGTTGTCCTGTTGGGAAGCTTTGCTCTGTGTTCGAAAGATTTACTCACCCGTTGCATACAGGATATACGTAGCAAGATTATTCTTCACTGTTTAATTTGTTTAATTGAGAGCTACTTGATCATGGGCATTGTCTAATTATCTATCATTTCTGTATTCCAGCCCATAGTAGGCTACTTGGCACATGTATGATCCACACATGTTTGTTGAATGTAACTGAAGTAAGCCCTTTATTTTTCACTTTTTACTTCGCATTAGGGGTTGAAGAGAGCCTGGAATGGGAACATAACACAATGTAGAGCAAACAAATCTCTCTTAAATTATCAATGAAATGATAACAAGGATGTGGTCGTGTTCCTTGAGCTAAATAACTTCAGTAAGTCTGAATTAGCCTCTGACACAAGAGATAAAAAAGAAAAAATGCGGGAAAGCTAGTCCATGTAGACAAAATGTATAGGTCATGGATTTGTACCCAACCATCCTGTGAAGTCTAAAAATACTTGTTTTAAACAAAGACACCATTTTAATAAAACAGATGTGTACCACTCTTTTCTCCTCTCTTTTTTGCACATAGCCTACACATGGCAATCACATGAATTTATTCTATGTGCCATTACTCACATAGTTCATAATTCCTAAAGTATAAATAACAGCAGCTGCAGAGCTAAAATCATCCACCTGATATTCACTTCTGTTGTACATTTTCATCTTCTGCATATTCTTACAGTGAGATTATAAATATATGTAAAGTTAATGCTGCATATTTAAAGTGTTAGTTTAGTAATGCATTCTAGTTTAAAATGGATTATTCTTATTTTGTGAAATGTAATCAAGTGGTATAAATAAATGAGTTCAATGAGCAATTATTGGGCTTTTATTTATATGATAGATGCCATACTATATTCTGGGTTTTGAAAAATTCATTCAATATCTCTTGCCCGCTAGGAACTCCCAGTCTAACGTCAAATCATGTCACAGAAATAAAACCCTGCAACATGGTGTTATAAATGCTATAATGAAGACATTTACACAATACTGTGGGTGTACCCAGGAGAGTTAATAACTCAGAGGAGAATTAGTACAATTAGCATGTAGATCCTAAACACATGCTATGCATATTTTACCTGTTAATCTTAATACAGAGATTAGAACATTTTATGCTTTCTGGTTTACTATCTTCACCTCTAATTGGGTTATTAAAATAATTTTGATGGTGCAAGGAAATAACTCAGAGGAAGTAGGTAAAAGTTTCAGATGAGCTCTCATTGGAGTTGAATCTTGAATGATAAATTTTTGAAGGCAATTCAGAGATTCTAGTTTAGATAATTAGATGAATGGCAATGCTGTAGCTGGAACTCAGAAGGCAGTACAGGTTTCAGGAATGGAAAACAGTGAGTCACTTGTGGCTGTGTTAGATGTTAGATGTCCTAGGTAGGAATGTGGAGTTGGCACGTAGAATAGAACTGAGGGTTGAAGATAGACATTTGGCAGTCTTTGAGTTATCCAAGCGAGCTTAAAAAAGCCATGTGTTGCACCAATTTGCTTGTGTAGAATGCATAGAGGAAAAAGAGAAATGACCACAGGGAAGCAGCCAGCAAAAGGTGAGAAGAGACAGCCATGGTCAGCTCCGTGAATTCCTAAGATAACTGCAGCTGAAGGTGCTGGACTCTGTCTCCTTTTCTCTTCTCTTTGTCTCCTATGTCTATAGTAATTGGTCTAGGGAAGGATGCTCTTGTTTTTCCTTTGCTGCTTCTCCCAGCAAACCATTCTTTACTAAACTTCATTCATTGAAATGAAATATCTATGTATGAATAAGTTAACAATGCAGAATTTCTAAGTTTAGCACAGATTTGAGCAGGATTCGATTTATGTGAGATCCACAAAGAACATGATTTTATACCACCTGCCCTCTTTCTTATACCTGTAAGCAGATTGTTCTGAGCCTTTTATGTTCTCTCTCAATATGTTTCTTACTCATTGGAGCTAAAGAGACTTTCAAAAGACATAGTGACCACCCGCATTATTCACCCCAGATGCGTAGCTTTCTTCAGTAACAACTTAATGTGGTAATTTTATTGAGGACCCGAATGTATTAGGTCCTTCATTCCTATATGTATTTTCACATCACTGCTTTCAAATGTGCTATTTCATATCTACCTTCCATGCTCCTTGGTTATATTTCTAGCAGATCCTATAGTTCCCTCTCACACTTGTATTCTTTTTTTTTCTTCTTGCTTCTCGTAGAGACAAGCGCTATTAATAATTTCCTGCGTGTCTTTCCAGGTATATGCAATATACACTATCTTAAATATACACATACATACATGCAGGCATGCACACACAAACACACATATGCATTTTTAGTTTGAGTTTTTACCATGGGCATGTTAGAACTATTTAAAATAAAACATGTCGAAATCTACTCTAAAAGAAAGTAAAACAAATGGACAGAAACCTAAAACTCTAACATTGGCTTTTCAGTCTTTTTAATCTTCAACTTTAACCTTCAAAACTTTCTCCCAATGTTTTTGAATACTCTTTATTAAATGTGTCTCCCTTTGTATAAGTTACGACTCCCCGTTGTAGTGAGATAAACTAGTTTGATTTCAGAACCTCTCTTTCCCTCTGCCTCTTTTGTATTCTTCTGGTTGACACTGCTCCCATTTATTTTCTGAGGCTCAGGCTGAACTCAACCTTTTGCGATCTGACAGCCCCAGCTCTACATTGGGACTGGACGGTCACCCTCCATGTGCAATTCAAAAATATCCAGAGAAGACCTTATTTGGGTACATGCCCATCCACCCCTGCACAATTTTGTTGAGGCCACTAAGTTCAGACACAGTGCCAGACGTGGACCATGTGTACTCCCAAAAGTATGGGAGAGGAACACCCCGAAGAAAAAGAGTTTTGATCAGATGAGGAATGGGATAACACACTGGGTAATAAAATTGTAGCTAATGGAGTCCATAGCATTACTTTCAAAAAATTAGTAAAGGGTACATTAGTCATGTCAAAAACAATATTCCTATTGTATTGAACTTGTTTTTAACAGACGTAGACTAAAGCTATTAATATGTTGCTAATGACAATAAGGGGTTTATTCAAATGAAAAGGTGTTTAACATTATTTCAAAAGAACCTTCATTATAGATGTATTTTCAATATTTTCTCTAAATTATTCTTTGCTTTAAATGAGTATCATCCATCCAACTGATTATACCCATTATAATCACAATGTGAAGTTAAGTCATGACTGAATGTTTGTGTAGATTAATAGTAGTCAGATGTTCTCGTAAATATGCATAATTGTGTTTAAATCCATCAGCAAATCCCAGTGCTTCTATTCGCAAATTATATCTTGAAGCTCTCCATTTGTATTTGTTTTCCATTGCCACCTTCCTAGTCCACCATTGTTTTTCTCCTGGACTCCAGCAATAGTTTCCCACCTGGTCACTTTGCCTATTCTCTCATCCCCACCCCACAAATCCATTTCCTACACAACAGCCCAAGTGACCCCTTAAGATATAAATCAGATTATATTATATCATGTTATTCCCCTGTTTAAAGCCCTCCAATAGCCAATAGCAGCTCATTATACATGAATTAAACCTAAAGTGTTTGCCATGATGAAAAAGGCCCTGCGGGATGTGGCTTCTGCTTACCTCTGTCACTTCCGTTTTGAGAACATGCCAAAAGCTATCCCCAAATCAGGGCCTTTGCATACACTGTTCCCACTATGTAGAGCTGCCCCCTTCTCACATCTGCTCACCATGTCTGGCTTTTCATCCTTTAGGTCTCAGCTAAAATATCAAGTTTAGAGAGGTCTATTTTTTTGCTACCCTATCTAAATAGTCCCTCACTCTTTATTGCTAGCGTTTCACCATGTTTGTTTTCTTTGTATGCTTACAATGACAGTATTTGATATCATTTTGACTGTTTATTTCCTCTCTCCCCCACTAGTTGTCTGTTTCATGAGCAAGGAGTAAAGGTCAATGCCTGCTTCATTCACAGGGTCCTGTTCATAGCACAGGGACTGGCCCAGAATTTTTTTCCTCAGAAGATGCTTATCAAATGACCGACAATGAATTTAGTAACCTCTTAACTAAATGTATCCATTTGATAAACTATTTTTAAATATTCTTGTGTATGATAATAATACAAATAACAGCAAAACCCACAATGGCAGCAGCAAACTGCTAAAAAGAGAAAGTGTATTAAGGTGAGATCAAAACAAAAGATAACAAAAAACCCTCCAGTGAAGTTAACTGAGGTTGAATGCTTACAGAAGGTGGAAAATACCACCACTAAAAACTGGTTTGATTTATGGTGTAAAACATTACTCATAAGAAAGCACTTTTCACCAAATCCTAGGAGGCTATGCTAGGTATCTGCCGAATTGGATCTATTTCCCTAAGGGAAATGGTAGACTCCCTTGGGAACTGTGGGCTGATCTGAAAACTATAGGGTGCAAGTTATATAAAAATTAGGCCAAATGAGACAGTGTTAACCTCTAATGCACTCTCTTCTCTATGTGATTGGTTTATGCCTCAGGCTTCCCTTCCCCAGTTAGGGTGAAGTGGTATTAGAGTGGAAGTCGGGGGCATGTATCATACCCCTCCCAAAGAGACTGGTGACTTTTTATCTCACTGGGGAGGCACACTGGGAAGGTTCAAAAATGTAAACGCCTTGTCAAGGCTGTAGCCCAAGGATATAGTCTCCTTTTGTTCCCACACGGTGGTCACAGCTGACGTGATCACAGAAGTATGGAGGAGAAGCTTAGGATCTTTCTCAATATCTACCTTCAAGGTGGCTTAGAGATACATTTAGGAATATAGAAATTCAGAAGTATTGCAGTAGTGACCTGATAGCATCAATAAGATAATGAGGTAACCTAGATAACCAATTGGTTGTTACTATTTTTGTTATTGAGATAGGGTCTAGCTCTATCACTCAGGCTGGAATGCAGTGGGAGAGTCTCTCAGTTCACAGCTGAACCCACCTCCTGGGCTCAAGCAATCCTCCCACCTGAGCCTCCTCAGTAGATGGAACTACAGGCATGTGCCACCGTGCCCAGCTAATTTTTGTATTTTTTGTAGAGACAGGGTTTTCCCATGTTGCCTAGGCTGGTCTCGAACTCCTGTGCTCAAACAATGATCCATCTGCCTTGGCCTTCCAAAATGCTGGGATCATAGGCATGAGCCACTGTGCCTGGTATCAACTTGTTTTACTATATCTGGTCTTCATTTGGAAGTATTGTGATATTTATAATGTACAATCTTACGTTAAATGCATATGTAGTGTGTACTAGTTATATAGTATTTAAGCACGTAACCATAAAACTGTTCATTTGAGTTTCAAGGCAGACGTCCCTAAGAAGCCTTTAAAGATGAGATCTGAAACAGGATGTAGTTAAGTGAAAAGTTCGAAGAGAGGGAGGAGTTCCATATAGGGAGACATTTGTGTGAAAGTGGATGTGAGATGATCCCCATCATGTTCAGTGACCCCAGAAAGAGCAGCATACTGGAGTCCCAAGGGCAGCAGAGACCAAAGGCGCCCAGTGACAAGGTGGAAAGCAAGTGCAGCTCGATTGTGAAGCATCCCGCAACCATTTGTAGGATTTGGGCAGAAAGAACCCAAAGTAGTTATTTTAGCTAGGGAATGAAATTGTCAGGTTTCCATTATGAGACAGTGTTTCTGTGGCTTATCTCATCATTCCAAACAAAAGGTGCTAATGGGCTGAATAGAATGCAGGTTGTGGAGATGCAGAGAAGTGGCAGATTAAAAACCTATTGAATTTTGTAGACTCTGCAGCACCATGTTATTTATTAGTTAGGTTATTTATTAGTAAGGATACCATGGTGTGAGGAGAGCAATAAGGGGGCTATCCTGGTTTTCGCCTTTCAGGGTGCTTTGTGATGGCCTTACTGAAATAAATAATGCTGAAAGTGGCACCCACATGAATGGGTCCAGTTTTGAGCACATGAATTTCATATTTTCTGAAAGGCCTCTAATGGAGATGTTGAGTAGATATTTGGATTAAGTGGGCCTTGGGACATGTTATAAGGACATAGGGAGAAATATAGGTTTGGAAGGCATTGGCATGGAAGGGGAATTCAAAACAACGGAGTGGATGTGATTATATAGGGAATGAAAAGAGGGCTTATATACAGACATAGCCCTGAGGAACTTCAGCATTCAAGGTATGGGCTGACGGGGGGAAATGGATTTACAGAGAAGGCTGTGGGAGAGAACCTTGGGATAGGTCCTACTGTAAGAGAACCTGTAAAGTGGAGTCTCCTGAAATCTCAGAGAAGAGATCATGTAGGAAAGGAAGTGACCATAGCCATTGAAATGCTACTGAGATGCCAAGCAAGATACAGATCTGAAAGGCTCCCTTGCATTCACTGGTTATTAGAGGCCTAGCTCCACTATTCCTCCTGGAAAGAATGATGCCACAGAAACCAGAATGGTGTGGGTAGAGAAGAGAGTAAAAAGTGAGAAAAATATCCCCAAAAGAAAGCTCCAGACCTATCTGCCTTTGGAGGTAAAGTGATATCCAGGGAAAGATTTTTGTTTTCTTTTTTCTTTTATGTTTTTAAGATGAAACAGCTTTCAGGTAATTTGAATTCTGAGGGAAGGAAACAGAGAGGTTAAAGGGTAGGTATTAAAAATGTGTATTATTTTAACCTTAACACATCTATTAAACCATCATAGAGATGATTTCTCAGTATTCCTTAAGTTTTCCTTTTATTGGTACTCAGATATCATGTCCGAGAGATGTGGGAAAACAGAAGGGGCAAAAAGGATACCTGTAATGACTGGGAGGCATGACATTATTTCATGGCTTGATGCAATATTTTAGCAATGTATTGCCACAGATGTCATATGGCCTCGGTAACTATTTGCTAAATGACAGAATAACTGTTTTGTACCTCATGCTATTCCTGATGAAAAGGAAAATAATAGAAAAGGAGAAGAAAGGGGTTTGGAAGTGGGAGTGACTGGGATTCAGGGAAAGAAAACTGGTGGTGAGGAGAAGAAAGGAAATGAGAAGTAAGCCTGTAACTGGTGTTTTCTAATGAGATCTATGTTTTATGTCTTCGAGATCTTTAGATCCTTCATGAAATTGCTCTGAGATTCCTCCTTTAGGGAAAGTTTGGCCTATATAATAAATTCATACACAGAAGTTTTACAATGGGGAATTGTATTTGCATTAAAAATAAGGGTTTTTAATGTATTTTTGACATAGGATTAAAAGCCAGTCTAATTTTGATGTAATTCATAATTCTCTCTTTTAGAAAAAATGGCTATATTTATAATCATCAGAAAATGGCTCCATCTTACTTTCACAGAGATTCTCTTTGTGCTTAGAGTTTGAGGAAATATATGATATCACTACATTTTTCAGAATGGAATCTGGAGGAAAACAAAACCCTGTTTTACACATGAGTGTATCTGAATATGTGTCACAAATGCTACTATCATGTATTTATGGTTATTCTTCATTTCTTATATGCTGAATGGCTAAATTAAAATAAAGGCTGAATAACCCCTTTTAGGTTTAGAAAGGATAGTGGCTATCTTTGAGAAATATTTTATTCCAATTAGTCCATTAGTCTCCAATGGAGACCAGTGGTGAATGTAGCTTACTGGACTCTAATTCTTCTTCTTTTCAAAGTAAAAGATTTTTCATCAACTTTGTATCATACTGTAGTCCTGGGGATCCATCCAAAATCCTTTTCTTTTGCTTTCTTTCTTTTTTTCTGTGGTGGGGGGGAGGAGGGGTGGTCCCATTCCTCAAGTGATTTATACAAGAACATTTGCCTAAGGGAAGGTATGCTCTTTTCCACGAGGCCTGCACTTTCAGATTGTTCTTTTTGCTGGAGGAATGACTGAAGTGTCCCAGGCATTTGACTTTCCACCCTCTTATGTGAACTTCTCAGTGAATGGTTTTGTTAGGAACAGCCACGCTCCAAATGTTCTGTGGCCATTAGAAGAGACCTGTTGTATGCATTGTGTCATTCTGCTTTCCAAGTAATTTCTATGCAGATGGTTCACAGCAAAATTTTTCTGCCTTACATTAAAATCTGCATCAGCCAATAAGAATGATTTGCTGCTGAGCAGACACAATATGAAGGATTATCGTATGGGAGGAGAAGTATAAGTACAAAATGGATCAGGACAGCAGGTGGGACCAAAGGAGGATACAGGTCCTTTTAAAATTCTTATTTAAAAAAAGAAAAATAGAGTATCATATTTAATAGGAGCCTATTACTATTCTAGATTTCCTTCCAAAATGAAGCTCTACAGAAGTATTTTAACCAGCCATGCAATTGGATTTTAAGAATCGACTTAACTATCAACTTTTTAGCACGAGGTGAGACTCTTGCATTTAGCATGCAACTTCTGGAAGAATGTAGTGAGAGTGAGTGAGATTGGGATCACCTACCCAGCTGGGAGTGCCAGCTGCTCAACCCTGGTCCTCAATACAGGGAGGATGTTTGAAGAAGAACTTCATATCCTATGTGTCAATGATGATATGCAGTTTGTTTTGGTAAACACAATTGTAGCTATTTTTGTGTTTTGGAATATGCCTGATGGTATTTATGCCAAAATGATTTATAGTCGACTCCTGATTGAATCTGAAAGTTGGGACAAGGAAGAAGAAGAAAGGTGTATATCTTATTGTAATTTATATTGCTTTTGAGATATGCTCTATAACTTACTGCAGCATATGCAACTTCTCAGTAATGCTCTTAGATAAATTATCCAATTATTCACATTTCAACTACATGATGGTTGGGTAATGAAAAATGGCCTGTAAGTAAGCTTTAATGAAGGGGAAGGGTTTGGGGAAGGCACAAGAGGAAGTTGCCTTTCTATAAAAATTTTCCTGTAAATAACTTAGAGAAGGACTTTTTATGTTACTAGTTAGTGTGCATATTCAATGTAATTCAGGGAATTTAAAAAGGAAGGAAATGATTTTCTAACTATCTCTGAGATATAATGGCATATTTTACAGTATTACCTGCTATTTTGAATTAGTTACCTCTATCCTTTTTTTATTATTAACATTGGTGGATAGAATCTTTTCTATCCAAGTACTTCTTTTCAACAGAGAAACAAAAGAACATCCCCTCAGATGCTAGTGAACAGGAAGAAACGGGCACTGAGGAAGTTCCTCTGAAGATCATGCATGTGTCAGAGGAGCTGTCCATATACCTGGGTAAGGGCACCTGAGGTGCACAGACTGTGGAAGACCTGCCATGACTGTTCTGCTCTTCTTCAGAAATGATTTTAACTAAAACTTGCCAGTCAAATCTGGTTTGGCTTTTGTGGAGAGCTTTATGTTTAACCTCGACCTTGGTTGACATTGAACTTGCCTCTAATGGCTTCACAGCAGCCCAAGAGCAGTTTCTCAGCTCCTTAAGTAAACATCACATTACTTCAAGTTAACATCACATTGTGTCCTTCAAACATTTTTTCTGTAGTTATGTTCTGCTGACCTCTAATTCACTTATAGAAATTGCTTTCAAGAAACTTTCTTTTTCATATTTTTCAGGAAAGAAATGGAAACAAAACAAAGACATAATAGTTTATCTCACTGAACTATTCCAGAGGCTATTATAACTTATAAATTAGATATCCAGTAGAGCTACAACTATTTTTTAAATAGGTTAACATCTTCTTTGTCCAACTCTGGTGTATTTACAGGATATAGATTAAATATTCTGATCTTCTAGTTTACTTTTGTCTTCTTGACAAAATGTCAAAAGGAAGTGTAATGCACCACTAAATAATTACTATGCTTGGGGTGATAGCATGTTTTAATCTGTGATGGCAGTTTGTCTTGAATCCTAACCCTCCCCTTCTTAATAAATTAGACTTGAAACTTGTGTATACACTTCTGATACCTCTGTTGGGTAATTTAGAATTTTATAACTCTTAAAAGTAAGGGAAGAACTTTCTTCATTTTAGGGAGATACTCAGCACCCTAGTCCCGGTGTCCCACCTGGGACACTAAGTTATGATATATGAGAAGAATCCAAAAAGTACATGGGAAAATGGAGTTGAAATGTAAGAATAAAAATTATAAACATGACTTCGTAACATAAGCTTCATCCAGTTCAAGGCACTTTTGTAAGTGATGATACCAGCCATCTCGAAAGAACTTACAGTCCTGGGAATTTAACCATGTCAATGCAGTCTTTTGGACATTATTAATTGAAGAAAAATGGGTACCCTTTATAGTTGTTTTTAAGATTAGGAAATAAGAGTCAGAGGATTCAAATCAGGACCATATGATAGAAACCTAATGATTTCCCATTGGAAACTCTTGCAGTTGCCCTTGTTTGATGAGAGGAATGAGCAGGAACATTGTTGTGGTAGAAAGGGACTCTTTGGTAAAGCTTTCCTGGGCATTTTTTTCTGCTACAGCTTTGGCTCATCTATTCAACACACTCTCATAATAAGCAGATGCTATTGTCCTTTGGCTTTCTAGAAAGTCAACAAACCAAAT